>NC_082648.1:72796596-73099626 GCF_028023285.1 Balaenoptera ricei
CGCGTTAGCAAAGAGGCACAGCCAGCGCTGCACAGAGCTCAAGCAGCCTGTGCATTCAGACCCGGTTTCCCCTACTACTCGAACGCCAAGGTTTATGCAGTGACAGCTCTACAGAACACATATTCACTTGATCCTTTTCAGCAATGTTCTTCGGAAAAATGAGGGAAGAGGAACCTAATGCCTCTTCAAAACTATTTTATGTATTTATTTTTCAAGTTCCTAATTAGCTGCACTTTAATTTTTACTCTGCCTTTCATGAGGAAGTGACACTAGGAAGAGAGCCGAGGAGCACTTGGATAAGTAGAGGAGCCACAGGACCTGGACAGTTCTTTTGAGTCAAAACTCCAATTTCAACATCCATCCTGTCTGACTTCTGCTTCCCACTCCTGAGGTAAAATAACCAAAGCTTGTTCTGTTTTGTAACAAGAGTAATTTTTATATGAAATTGAAAAAAATTCTTTTCCTACAGGAAATAATAAAAGAACTGGGGTCCACTGTGGTGGGAGCCCCAGTGCTTCAGGCACTCTCTCCCTTTGCTGCCTCCCTACAAGCTGTGTATGCTGGGGACCTGTCAATCACCTAGAGCCCAAAGAGGAGCCAAAGGACCAGCAGAGAATCTTTGCGGACTGTATGAAAGGCAGAGGCCTGGCATCTTTCACTTGAGGACATTGACATTTCTACAGGTTGTGACTTTGTCCAAAGCCACCTAACTGGAAGAAGCACATTGCAAATTTGCCACCACAGGGAAGTTTGGATTGTTTGAAATTGGAGCTTCAGCAATTGCTACAATAACCAGAGGAAGAAATACTTTGAAACCTTAGTAGCTTTATCCAGAGAGTTTCAAGATCGCAACTCAGAGTATCTAGGCTGCCAACTCCTATGTCCTCCCTCTGATCTTTAATGATGTTAAAGTGCTTTCTCCTAATGTTTCACTTGTATGCAATTCACATCTTTTAAAATGCAAAGCAAGTGATCACAAAGTCTATTGCCCAACTAACTTGATCACTTTGAAGTTCTACAAGGTTGACCAAGATGGACAGATATCTATTTGGGTAGATCAGTGTGTGAGTGGCTGTGGGGACACAGCTCCACAGAAATGGCTACATCTCTTTCTCATACAACCCTTAAACTACTGTAACTCTACACTGAGTACCAGTGGAATGGTTGCCAGTCTTCCAGATCGTCCAGAAAAAATAGCCAAGGAATTAAATTTCCTTGGAAGATGAACAGGTGAAAAGAAAGGATCAGGTAAAACTTATTAAAACTTAATAACCCTTTCTGGATTGGGTTCCAAAATCTTTGATGAACTGCCATGCACAAATCAATGAAATGCAGAACAGTCAGTCAAATAGGACAATACCTTTTTTAGAAAAGGAATGTTCATACATTTATTAGAACTTTCTATCCTACAAGCCTGATGCTCCTGTGTCTTTGAGTTTGGTCACAGGTTTGAAATCACCTACCTCTGAAAAATTTCAGAGCCAGCAGGATTTTTGAAAGTCCTGGTTGAACCATAGGAAGATGGCCTGTTCATACCAGGACTTGGACTTCCTTGGCAAAACCTCTGGTTGAGACCAGACCCAAGCTATTGAAAATAACATTGTGTGCAGATAGGATAGTTCCAGGGGAACTATACAGTTTCCCAGCACCAAAAGCAACATCCATGTGCCTGAAGATAGCTCCTGGGGAAATACAGCAGATCTTCCTGAAAGGTCTGTCAGACACTCTCCTTTGGAACTCAGCATTGAGCGGCATCAGTCCTGTATCACAGGTAAAGGTGAGGCACATAGAAGTGAAAACCAATCTGTGTGTTAGTTCTGGAATCCTTACTCCTGGTTAGAGAAATTTAGGGATCAAACTATTTAGAAGTACATAGGGCCAAGAAGGATATTGTTTGGTGCAACACAGCTTATTTCTCAAAGACCTAACTATAAATCGTTATGTATGTGGTTGTGCTTTCGTACATAATTCCTTTTTCCTCCTTAAGCACAGTATATTCTTGGCATCAGCTTGAGAAAAGTACTGTTCTCCACATTAGCCTCACATTTAATTTTATGGATTTGCTCTCTTCTCTTACCAATGCTCAGATTTTGGAATTTAATTTTTAGGTCACCAAAATATTACTTTCTCGATGAAGATTTCTCTGAACCTCATTTTCGGTCAAAAATTATTCTTCACTTTTTTGAACTCGTACCATTTTATCTATACGTCTCTTAATTTACTTAATACTTTCTGCTTCTTGATATTGTATTCATATGTCTTATTTTCCTTTGGGTTCTGAGCTTCTTATACACAAAACATTTTTTTAAAACTTCTTATCATATTACTTGAATACTTAGTGGGGTGTTTTTTTAAAAAGATAGCAAACAACTACTACCCTGGGGGTTTTTTGTGTGTGTGCACTTTTGCATTTTAGAAATCTTGGACTTGGAGCTGTGGAAAAAACTACCAACCTGTGAATATTTGCATCTCTTTTCCACAGCACAGGACTCGTAAAAGCTTGCCTAAGAGCTTCCCTGCCATGACCCAGAACTACAGTGTAATCTCTGGGCTCTTTGGTTGCAAAAATGCAACTGAGCATATCAAACTTAACTTTGTACATTATCAAAGCACCATGGACTCTTCTATGTTTGTTTGCCTTACAATTTATTTAAGTGAGAAGTGAGGATAATGTCACTTGTTATTTTATTATTTAATGGATTGAAATATTTTATACCCAAGATAAATCAAAGTCTTTGGGGACATTAAAGAAATGTAGCAGAAAAAATTAATGTTGACACTGTAAACACTTAGAAGACCAGTAGCAAAATGACTGGTTTGTGTTGGGGAGCCTCCAACAGCTGTAATATGATCTATTTAATATCAGAATTCAGATATGGTACAAAGTTTTACAAGCCATACAATTTGGAGACATATTCTTTGGACCTATGGAACTATTTACTTATCTTTACTACCTCACATATCTGCATACATATGTATAGGAATAAAGATTCTGCCTTTGTAACACTATGAATATCTATTATTGACCCCAAATCATTGCTCATGGAGGCAGATAAAGTGTTGGTTGTACAAACTTCTTTACATTTCTTCTTGGGAAGACACTGTGGGGAAATCTGTATGCTAGTTTTCATAAACTCAAGAAACATGCTCATTTATTAAAGGATTGATGCTGATATAAAGTGACAAGTGGATTATTACACAGTAGAACCGCTTGCTTAGGGTGCATATGCTTGTGCATGTTATCATGTTTCTGGAATGTTACTTGGATTATATGCGACAAACCACCAAATGTTAATGAGCTCAGTTCTCTCCCTCCAGCTCTTTAGGGTAAAATCACACCTCCCAATGCAAACTATTCCATGCCCCATATGAAAGGATGGAAGAAAGGAAAACCATATTCCTACCTACCTGAATGAATGTGGCTACAGTAATCTCCCCCAAGGCTCTAAGCTGTAACTTATATTTAATAGTCTATTTTTAAATCAACAGTCAGAATGCAAAAGTAAATTACATCCACCACATCACATGGGCTGGTATCCAATACTTAACCTCGCATCAGGGAAAACATGAAAGAAGTCTTGCAGTCAACCGTTCATCTGTCTGACATGTGCCACTATGCACATCTGACTTGCTTGGCTTGCCTTTTTTAATGTGTGCCCAATTTGTTTTTCTACATTGCTTTGTGGAAGGCTGCACATGCCCTCGGGGCAGTATTCAATACTTTCCAATGAAAAGAAAGAATGTTGCTGACATAGCAAAAGCTTCAGGATGCCACGAAAATGAAAAGTGTCTTGTAAAACATGATTATCATTACATTTTGTACAAAAGGCTCAGATATTCAGATATTGATAGGAACAAATGTAATTGCTTTTTCCATTTAAGATTTTTTTTTTAAGAGTCCCAAGTTGTACTGTCCATTTGTAGCTATAGGTGGTAGCGAAGTGGAAAATTATAGAGGCTAGACTATTCCATAGGGTTCACAATGATGACCAGCGAGATTTATTTTCTGGTGCTTTTAAGCTTCAATTCAGATAGAAAATGTGTAGCATTGATAGGCTGAAGGTTTTCTGCCACTGACTATAAAAATGGGAGAACTTGAGATGAGGATTGGGAAGAAAGTAGTCTTTTTCAACACTGAAGCTAAGAAAAGACATGTACTTTATTTACCAACTTCTCTTTTAGAATATCATTCTTTTACAGTTTTCTAATTTCTTTCCAATGAGCTGAAAAAGACCTGGCTAGAGTAGAACCAATAAAAGCAAACGTTGAAGTAACTACTTCAGAGAGAATGCAGGAGTTAGTGCTAAGGAAAGGTATAGTCATGAAAGCTGTTTTAAGTTGCAGTGAGGAAGAAAGGAATAATGATAATGATGGTGATAACTAACTCATTCAGAGGGCTGTGAAATATATTTTATTTAATCTTCCACAAAACTCATGAGGTAGATAAGAATATATTTATGATTTTTCTCACATTACAAATAAGGGAACTGAAGATTAGATAGATTAAGTGATGTGTCCAGGTACAGTATCGAGCAATTATGCTATGTAGATATGATAAATGACAGGTTTTCTTTCTAAATCTCTAACTTTTTATGCATTCCAGTCTACTCAAAGAGTTTATCTGAGAGATGTAAAAATAAGGTGCTTCCAAATCAAGTTAAAATTTGGTTAAAGCAATACTATTGAAAAACATTAATGATCATATTTCTGTCACTAATACATAAGATGACTATTTTTCCCCAAAGGAATTGTGCAAACATTTATGCACAATTACTGGTATAGTATAAAAGACTATAAGATGTTGTCTCAATAAAATTGCCACACATTTTTGTACGCTAATGGATCAGGTAAACTTTAACTTGAATTCAGTAATACGAAATACCGATTTGAGTAGATACATAAGATATATGCATATATATATTTTGTTTAAATAATATGCTGTATTAGAATAGTGATTGCCTTTCTCTTTAAGTAAGAATTGTTTTTATTAAGCTTGTTATTAAATTCTAAAATCAGAATGAATAAGTCTGTTATACATAATTCATTGCCTATTTATTTATCCTTTCATTCAAACACAGATAGAGTTCACAGTAAGTACCAGGGATCTGTGCTAGGCACAATGACTGTAATTTCATATCCAACTTAACTGGAACAGAAAAAAACAAAACAAAATAAAACCTTACAGAGGGAAGTAAAATAAAACCATAGAATGTGGTTAGAAATACTTTCCTGATAGCTGTTATCAGGAATTTTTAGAAACATTAAGTGATTATTTAGTCTGTGTTGCCCTAGATGTTAAATATTGCTTTTGTTCTTTCAGAATTTATTGAAGCTTCACTATGCACATGACATTGTTCTAAAAAGAAAAGATTAATATGCCCATGTTTTTGCACTGCTGTTTAGTGCAAAGGAAGGTAGATGTGCCAGAATTCGATCCAAAAAGTGTTACACGTACGACTTCAGAAATGTGCACAAATTACAGTAGAAACACAAAATAGGGAAAGAAGGGAGTTGTGCTGTTTACTCGGGAGTGGATGTCTTCAGGAAATATCCCATAGAAAAGGTGACAGAGACAGGAAGCAAGATAAGGGTGGGGAAGATTCCAGAAAAGGGTACAGCAGAAAGCAGTTTGTAGAGTGTAACATTTGTAACATTTCTGTTTTATGAAATTTTCTTATTTTCTTAAAATCTTACTACCATCTAAGCAGAAGTAGTACAAATTAATACACTACAAAGATCTTGACAAATAAAATGAGCAGACTGGTTTCAGACTTTTATTCCATAATAATTTTATTAAAAAGGAAGATAATGAGAAAATATCTTGGGACTTCTGAAGAAAAATGCTATTATCCCCTAACTGCAGTTCACAAAAGTTATCTTTATTTTCCAGGAGCGAAATACACTATTTTATTCTGATATGTAAGGTCTTAGAAAATAAAACACTTAAGTATTTTTCTTTTAAAAAATCCTTAAATATTACTCAGCCATAAAAAGAAATGAAATTGAGTTATTTGTAGTGATATGGATGGACCTAGAGTCTGTCATACAGAGTGAAGTAAGTCAGAAAGAGAAAAACAAATACCATAATGCTAACACATATATATGGAATCTAAAAAAAAAAAAAAAAAAAAAAAAAATGGTCATGAAGAACCTAGGGGCAAGACGGGAATAAAGACCCAGACCTACTGGAGAATGGACTTGAGGATATGGGGAGGGGGAAAGGTAAGCTGGGACGAAGTGAGAGAGTGGCATGGACATATATACACTACCAAATGTAAAATCGATAGCTAGTGGGAAGCAGCTGCATAGCACAGGGAGATCAGCTCGGTACTTTGTGACCACCTAGAGGGGTGGGATAAGGAGGGTGGGAGGGAGGGAGACACAAGAGGGAAGAGATATGGGGATATATGTATATGTATAACTGATTCACTTTGTTATAAAGCAGAAACTAACACACCATTGTAAAGCAATTATACTCCAATAAAGATGTTAAAAAAAATCCTTAAATATATCCACTAAGTCATTTTAGAGACAAATTAAGAACCAATAATGGAGAGACATGGAGAAAAACGACTGCAGTTCTTCTTTTACTTAATTTTGGTTCCAAATTCAAGAAACCAATTGGACTTAGGTATACTCATGTTGATTTTGAATCTAAGCAGTGAAATTGAATTTTATGTTAAGTACTACAAAGCTCAGTTGCTCTTTTGTACCTTTGAATTTTCTAGAATCAAGAAATATGTTTATAAAACTGTACCCCATGTTCAAATAGAATACATTACTCATTATTTATAGCCACTTGAAGCAGTAACTGGATTTTTTCAGTTCATGAACTTGCTTACGACAGCTATAACATTAACATAGTTTGGAGTTTACAAGCGTAATTGCCAACAAATTTTGGTTCTGGTTTATTCCCATCAGAAAGGTAGTTGTACTGGGTAACTTAAAAGTCACTTCCATGTGACTTTGTCTTTTCCTGTTGGTTACTGATTTCTTAAAGTAGATCGTCAAGTGATTTTTTTTTAAAGAAGTAAATGAATTTAAAAATAGACATATTAACCTAGATTCATTATCAGTTCCTCAAACATAATTTTTATACCAAACTTTCAGTCTCTCCTCTTTTTCATTCTCCCATGGTATGAATTACTTTATTGATTAGGAAGCTATGGCCTGAATGCAAAATGAAAATCCACAATGGAAACTCATTTTAGAAAGAAATTAATAATTTCAACAGTGAAAACCAACTTTCTTGTGTTCAGTCTTGTCATCTATTTTGCATTATTTCCCACATGCACCCCAAAATCACTGATCATGGAACTGTACAGATAATCAAATAAAATGAAAGAATTACATAAAATATGTTTCTTCAAGGCCAATATCAGCTCTCTCATACTAAAATAGTTATATTTCTATATTCAGAAGCTGAAGATATTATTAGAGATTAAACAGTTTTGAAAATGTATTCATTATTGAAAAATTCATACAATAATATTTTCATATGTTGTTTTAGGAATTATATAATTTAATGAGGAAACAGGCTATTAACATAAACCTATGAAAAAGCACTAAGAAAATTCTAAATTTCAGGGGAACTTATTATATGATAGGCACTGTGCTACAGGATTTTCTACATGCATTATCTATTTTAATCCTCCTAAGACTCCAATAAGTGGATACCATGGTATTCATTTTTCAATTAAGAAAAAAATGAGGCTTTGGGGAACACTTAATAAACTTGTCCAGGGTCACATCGTTGTTGAGATTCAAGCCAAAGGCCTGACTTTATATAGTATGCTCTTAAATATTATACTATCTTGTCTCTCTTCATATAGTGAAAGTAATTCATTATCAACTCGATTCTAATGCTTAGCCTTCCTGTACAAAAAAAGTATATATTTGTATGAAAAAAATTATATCCATATATATATTTCACCTGCCAAACTGGCCCATGGTAGTGAATGACAATGATTAATTAGGAGGAATACTGTTCTGCAGTTATGATGGCATGTTTATGTAACCAGTCCTGAAATCTCATGTTTTTGCTAATATAAAAATAAAAACAAATTTGCTGTAATAAACAAAGGAAGGGTCCAAGTCTTATTCATAAGGAGTGGGGACAGAAAGAGGACCTATAATACTTTCGTTTTTAAATGACACAAGTAATGCAAAGATACATACAATTAGAAAGAGTGAATGTCCTCCTCCACCACACCCCTAAATTCCTACTAGAGATAACCAGTTCCCTCCATAATTTAATTTTCCAGGGCCTTTTCTACACACACACACACACACACACACACACACACATGCACCTTCTTAAAATAACACACATACATTGAGTCACATTGTATGTATTATGTCTTTTTTTCTCTTCACGTATGTTGGAAATTTTTCCATGTCAGTACAAATAGGGTACTTTATTCTTTTAAATAGCTGAACAGTCTAGTTGAAACACCTAATTATTTGACCCTTGCCTTATAAATATATATGCTAGTTGTTTCCAAATATTCTCTATTACAAAAAATGGTACAGTAAAAATTCTTGTCATACATTTTTGTGCATAATTTTTGGTAATAATCTTATAAATGAAATTTCTGGGTCAAAGTGTAGGTGCGTTTATGGTAGACACTGCCAACTTCCTTTAACCTTGTAATATATTCCTGTGTATTAAATGTAACATAATTAGAACCAGTTCTGTGTTTATTGTCAGCATTTCAAATAGATCTCCCCGCCTCCCAATAAATTTAAGCAGATCTGAGAGATTGCTGTTGACAGCTTAGTTAAATAAGCTTTCTTAGCTCTCCCAATCTGTGTGATTATAATTCCTCCAGAGCCAGAGACATTACTGAAAGGGGTCTTTTTTAATTAAGGTAGCAACAACAATGCATTTGTGTATGGTACCATTTGCTAAGTAGACAGTGATTTCCACAGAAAATGTGTCTACTTCCATCTGCATTGGATTTGGTTTCTAAAATCATTAGTAACCTGCTCTCAGTATATTATGAAAAAAATATGTTCACATTCTTAAAAGAAAAATAGCAACAAAATAAAGACATAATGAAACATTGGTAGGAAATCTTCAGGAAAAAGAGGATTTTAACTTTGACGCTACACCTCACAAACAAACAAACTGACCATATAACATCACACCAGAAGGTGAAAAGGGCTGCAGAGAAACCCCGTAGAAGCATTTTCATGGGTATTTTTCTGGCTTATGGTCCCTTTGATAGCTACGTATTAAAAGAAGACTTTTTCTGTCTTCCTTGTATCCTCAAAAACAATGGCCAATGACTAAGTTAAAATATCCTAGCAAGTAGCATTAAAGATCATTGGAAATGTTTGTATTTTCCAAAAATTTTCATCTTATTACATTTTTATGTTGAAAGTCACTAGTTTTTCATTTGTTCCTCATTGGTTATTCTGATATTTAATATTTAATTAATTAGTTAAGTCAAATTTTATAGTGTATAGGTTTTCCATGAAATTCATATGATGAAAAACATTAACTGAGAATACATGTCATTACAGACTACACATTTTTTTTTAATAAATTTATTTATTTTATTTATTTATTTTTGGCTGCGTTGAGTCTTTGTTGCTGCGCGCGGGCTTTCTCTAGTTGCGGCAAGCAGGGGCTACTCTTCGTTGCGGTGCGCAGGCTTCTCATTGCGGTGGCTTCTCTTGCTGCGGAGCACGGGCTCTAGGCACGCGGGCTTCAGTAGTTGTGGCTCGCGGGCTCTAGAGCGCAGGCTCAGTAGTTGTGGCGCACGGGCTTAACTGGTCCGCGGCATGTGGGATCTTCCCGGACCAGGCTCGAACCCGTGTCCCCTGCATTGGCAGGAGGATTCTTAACACTGCGCCACCAGGGAAGCCCCAGACTACGCATTTTAACTGTTTTCTATCTGGTTAAGAATTCTGGTCCATGTCTTGGCTATTGTAAATAGTGCCTCTATGAACATAGGGGTGCATGTGTCTGTTTGAATTATAGTTTTGTCCAGATATATGCCCAGGAGTGGGACTGCTGGATCATAAGGTAATTCTATTTTTAGGGTTTTTTTAATGGAAAAGAAGATGTGATATATATGTGTATATATATATCACATATATGATATATATATTATATATAATGGAATACTAAACAGACATAAAAAAGAATGAAATAATGCCATTTGTAACAACATGGAAGGAACTAGAGACTATCATACTAAGTCAGAAAGAGAAAGACAAACACCATATGATATCACTTATATGTGGAATCTAAAATATGGTACAAATGAACTCATCTACGAAACAGAAATAGACTCACGGACGTAGAGAAAAGACTTGTGGTTTTAAGGGGGAGGGGAGTAAGGGAGGGATGGATTGGGAGTTTCAATAATGTGTATAAAGTAATTTTAAAATGGTAATAAGAAGAGAAAGGTTCTTAGGTACAAATAAACATTGATATTAATATACAAAAAAAAAAAAGAATTCTGGTCCAATGGAAGCAACTTTAGTGTCCATCAACAGATGAATGGATAAAGACGTTGTGGAATACATATATAAGGGAATATTATTCAGTCATAAAATATGAGGAACTTTGGTCATTTGCAACAACAGGAATGGGTATTTAAGGCATTATGCTAAGTAAAATAAATCAAACAGAGGAAGATAAATACTGTATCTAAAAACACAAACAAAAAACCAAAACAAGACAAAAAGCACAAGCTCATAGAAAAAGGGATCAGATTTATGGTTACCAGAGGCCGGGGGTGGGGAGATGGAGAATACGATAAAGGTGGTTAAAAGGTACAAACTTCCACTTACAAGAGTAATAAGTACTAGGGAAGTAATGTACAGCATGATAACTATAGTTAACACTGCTGTATGATATACAGGAAAGCTGTTAAGAGTAATCTTAAAAGTTCTCAAAACAAGGAAAAACTTTTTCTTATTTTGTTTTCTCTTTTTATTGTATATATATAATATGATGGATACTAACTAAACTAATAGCTGTAGTCATTTCACAGTATATGTAAGTCAAACCATTATGTTGTACACCTTAAACTTATATAGTGATGTATGTCAATTATAGCTAAGTCAAATTGAAAAAAAATTAAAAGAAAAAGAATTCTGGTATCATATTAAAATATTCTGGTTAATGAAAAATTAACCATTTCAACTATTCGTGAAAAATTTGGAATTTATGTGAATACATGTAACACTGAAACTATGTTAAACATAACAATATTTCATGATTCATAAAACAGTTCAGGATCTTTCAATGCCCCAATCATCAGTATAGTTTTTACTATAATTTTTCAGAGGTTTGACTAATTCTAACATTCACCTCACTTTGCTAAGCTTATCTTTGAAATAATAGTTTAGTCTTTAATGCACTTATTCATTTTTCCTAGAAAAATATTATACATGTGCAGTAATAACTCATCAATATAAAATATTGTAGATACTAATGGCTTATAATCAATATAATATTTGATTTTATACATTATCCATTGACCTAAGATATTTAAATTTTCCAGCCTTTGAAAGCTAGTGTATCTAGTCCAGAAAGCATTAAACACATGCTGTTAAAACTGTTCAATCAACAGTCATCTCTAAAGAACATCTTGCAATTTTCATAGCCCTTTTCCACACTCCTTTTTATAGTCTTTCTTAAAACAAATTTGGCCACGTCACTCCCAAGCATGAGACATTCCATTATTCTATTTGCTGATGGCACAGAGTTCAAATTCTTTTGCATGTCATTGAAAGTTCCTGTCACCTTTTCTGGCCCTAGTAGTTGACAGCATTCCATCTTAACATCATGTGCTACGTCTATTCAAATATTCCCCACTCCCCACCTCAGCAGCTCAAGTGACGCTCCCCCTATGAAACATTACCTGATTTTTCCCTCCTTTAGGTAGAAGTAGTCAGTACTATCTTTGGCTCATCTGTGCAACTGATGTAACTTATCCATCATATCACCTTTAACACTTAATTGCAAGGATTTCTTTACACAATATTTTTTTCCTAACAAATTGTGGGTTCCTTCAAGTCAAGGAAACTGCCTTTATATTTACTTTAGTATTTAGAAAAATGTATACCTCAGAAACATTCCCCGACATTTTTGATGGATTATTAATTGATGAATTTACCATTTGAGAATGCAGACAAAAACACCTCTAATTAAAATTTGAGAAACTCTTAGTAGGACTCCAAGGAGTATGTTTCTAACTATAAGACACTATTTTACTTTTCTTTTTGCTATTTTGTATGCAAAAGTGTGGGTGGGAGTTTGATCCTGCTGGGAGATTCTGGGGGTTGGGAGTTAAGATCACTGCATTAAAACAAAAGCTGTGGTAAAGGAAATAAGAAGGAAAAACCCATATTATAGCTAAAAAATGACCAAAGATTTCTTACTGCAAATTTATCTATATTTTCACTTAACATGTAATTATTGTGAACTTTTACTATTATTATACCTTTGATCATTCACACTGGTGTACCAAACACTATATTTTCAATTTTCTAATTATTGTCTGTAGCATTTAACATAGTGATAGTCATACGATTGGCACTTACAAAAGACCTTTGAAAGACTGAAAGAAGTAGTAAAATGCCTGATCCTTTTTCATGGACAGGGATATAAACAGTAGAGGCAGATAATATCCAGATTTATATATAACCAGCACACTGAGCTTTAAGTAAGGGCCAGGCTCTGTGTTAAGAATTTTATGTGCTGTAATTCATCTAATCTTCACAATAAACTTGTAAGATAGGCACCATTATTTTGCCATTTTACACATGTGGAAACAAGTTTATTGCGATTAAATGACTTTCTTAAAGATATATCACCTAGAAGTGATAAAGGTAGGAAGGACTCAACTCAGAGAAAGTTGATTTCAGAGCCCACAGTCATAACCACATGCATTCTTTCTACTTTGAACTTGGGATGAGAGGAGTTTTCTGGTTATTTCAGCATAGAATACCATATAATAAAAGTTTCATTTTGTACATTTTTGAGATCGAAGATTAATTTAGAAAAGGACAAATGAGTTAAAATCAGAAAATAGGCTTAATAAATTAGTCCCTAAATGCAGAGACACAGGGAAATCACTCTAAATGGAATCTTGACAATGGATTAGTAATGGAGCAACCATTTTACATAAGGATATGCCTTGTGAAATCAAATTACGTAAATGGGAAAATAAGGTCTATTAGTTCTTGAAGATTATCTCCATTTTTATTGGAATAACTAGATGTCTCTAGGTAAGTTTGTAAATACACAAGGGAACAGATCAATTGGATCAAAAAAAAATCAAAGTTCCAGTACAAATTGATTTTTTTTTTCAGAGAATTTTAAAACATTATAAAACCAGTTTGAACAATCCAAAGCTTCAGTATATTATTTTGTTCTATATCCATAGATTTTTTTTTATGACACAGTCTCTGCTGTATGGTATTTCTTTAAAATCATTGCTTTTTTGTAATTTAATTTGAAAATGTTCATTGTTATACACATAAAATCTCTCTAAATGTAAGACCTCTTTTACGATATACTCACTTATTTGCAATATAGTCAAATTTTAATATCAGAATTATATTTCTAGAAAGTGATCTTAGGAATCATATAGTTGAGTATTTTTATTTGATAAGGTTAGGTGAAGAATTACAATGATCTGTGTTTTGTGTATCCATTCCCTTGTGTGTTACATCACATTCTTTTTAAATTTTTCATTTATTAATTTGTCACATGGATAAACCATGAAGATGCAAATATGAATATAATATTTCCCCTCAAAAAGCTTAGAGTCTCTTAATAAAGAATCTTTTAAATTCTAATTGAATATCAAATTACACTCGGCTTAATAAGTACCTCTGTTTAGCAGAGCTAGAAAGGAAGAACACTGCTCCTACCCAAGGGAACCTGTAAATACAAGTTAGCCAAACCGCTCAAGGTTTGCTACTTGCATCTGAGAGGTGATACAGTCAAGTAACAGTAAAGATGGGAAGCAGAAGGGGATTTCCTTCATAATCTTACTGTGAGTTAGTCATGGAGTTACAGATAGTATTTTCTTCAAAATATATATTATTTTCTACAACAAAATTGTCATGCACATGTTCAGTAGGTGTCAGCATTCCGCTGGGGGTTGGAGACAGATAGTTGTATAACCAAGACAAATTTTTTTCTATCCTACTGCAGCATACCATTCTATAGAAGCCAATTTCCAGAGCCTACCATCTCTACCTGGATATACAGACATTTGTAACTCTACATGTTCTAAATCAAATTCATTTTCTGCCCTTCTCCTCAACTCTCCTTACATGTGTTCTTGGGCCTGCTGTCTTATTTTGGCTAATGACAGCACAATGCCTCTGCACTGCTGCAGGGGGGAAAAATCTCAGCATCATTCCTAACTCTTCCTCTGTTGCCCTCACTTATGACACACACCATCCCACATGTAGTAAGTAATCAAGTTCTGTCAATTCTATCTCAGAAATGTCTCTGATATTTTTTGCTAATCTTTTTTACCATTTTTTTCCTGACTCTCCTGCCCCCTCTAGAATGTAAGTCCCTTGAGAGCAAGGACTTTAACTGTGTTATTCACTGCAGTATCCCTAGTTCTAGAAGAGCTCCTGGCACATAGTAAGCCCTCAAATGATTGTTAAATGATCAAATTAAGTCCTAATTCTAAAATAACATAGCAGGGCTTCCCTGGTGGCGCAGTGGTTGAGAATCTGCCTGCCAATGCAGGGGACACGGGTTCGAGCCCTGGTCTGGGAAGATCCCACATGCCACGGAGCAACTGGGCCCGTGAGCCACAACTACTGAGCCTGTGCGTCTGGAGCCTGTGCTCCCCAACAAGAGAGGCCGCGATAGTGAGAGGCCCGCGCACCGCGATGAAGAGTGGCCCCCGCTCACCGCAACTAGAGAAAGCCCTCGCACAGAAACGAAGACCCAACACAGCCAAAAATAAATAAATAAATTTAAAAAAAGAAAAAAAATAAAAATAAAAAAAAAATAAAATAAAATAACATAGCAACAACTAATATTTTTGGAGGATCACTATCTGCCAGGCACAGGAATAGTGCTTTGTAAAAATTTTATACTTAATCCTCAAAGTTAGAATAGATTGGCACAACAAGTTTGGTTGACTCAGAGGCCCATGTTGGTAGCTACAGGGTTTTACTCAGTTGCCCTACTACAATATTATGATTTATAAGAAATATATATTTGGTCTTTGTTCACAGTTCCAGGCTCAAAGCTCCCAAAACATTTGGCGCTTCCTAAGTGCTGAAAGCTTAAAGGTGTCTCTTATTTATGTTAATAAGGTGACTTGGGAATGCACTAAGGATGGGGGCTGGTTGCCAGGAGAACCAGCCATGTGATTAGAAAGTTGGAAATTTCAGTCCTACCCCCCAGACCTCCTGGGAGATGAGAGGGGCTGGAGGTTGAATCAGTTGCCAATGGCCCATGATTTAATCAATCAAGCCTTCATAATAACCCAAAAGGATGGCGTTCAGAGAGCTTCCAGGCCGGTGAACATGCTGGGAGAACAGCACACCTGGAGAGGGCATGGAAACTGTGTCCTTTCCTCATACCTTGCTCTATGTATCTCTTCCATCTGGCTGTTCCTGAGTTATATCCCTTTTTAATAAACTGATCTACTAAGTATGATGTTTTTCTGAGTACTGTGAGCCACTTTAGCAAATTAATCAATCCTGGGAAGGGGTCTTGGGAACCTTTGATTTATAGCCAATCGGTTAGAAGCACAGGTAACAACCTGGGCTTGCAACTGGCATCTGAAGGGGGGGGGGGGGGGGGAGGGGCGGGTGAGGCAGTCTTGTAGGACTGAGCCCTTAACCTGTGGTATTTGATGCTATCTCCCAGAAGACAGTGTCAGAATTGAGTTGAATTCTTGACACTCTGCTGGTATCTGTGAATTGCTTGATAGTGTGTGGAAAGCACACCCCTGGCCTCCCCTTCCCCCCCACACAAACTTTGGAGTTGGGTCCAGGAATCTAAAAGACTTACCAAAATCTACTCATTTCTACAGTTCATCTACCATGTTATTAGCACTATCTCTCTAAAGATTCATTACAATTCTGTTTTCTTATTTAAAACCTTTCAATGATTTATACCTCCTTGTCATTCCATGTTAGGTGCATTGTAACTTGACTTCAGCCTGCATGTCTAGTCTATTTTTCAGGGATTCCTTTCTAACAATTAATATTATAGCTACGAGGGCCTACTCACTTCCTAAATGATGCCATTTACCTTATCATGTGTGTGTTTGTTTCTATTGTTTTCTGTGCCTCGAATTACTTTCTCCTTGTCTGCTTAATTAACTCCAATTCACCCTTAAAACTCAGCTTCAAATCTCATCCTCATGTGCTTGAAAGAGATAATGTGGCAGCTAGATACATCGGAATTTGCATCCTGGATTTCCTACTTACTGATTGTGTGATTTTAGGCAAGGCCTTAATCCTCAGGTTCTTCATTTTAAAACTGGCACATTAACACCTGACTTCAAGGGTTATTTCTTTGACTACAGGAGATAACAAAGCAACTAGAGCTTGGTACTCACCTCCCAAAAAGTCTATCAGATCAATTCTGTATCCCAACATCACCAGTTGAATAAACTGCTCCCATTTAGTTCACATTTCTATTTCAAAACTTGTAGCAATTATATCTGTTTAAATTTCCAAATCTAACCATCTGCCAGTCACCAAGTAGATTGTAAATAAATAAATGTTGAATTTATTGCTGACTGAGATATAATCACATGTAATCAAAGTATACTATACTTTCTTAAGCCAAATATAATTTGTGGAGGTTGTTTTTATTATTCTTTACTGCTAGTAATAAAGAGGTGATGGATTCTGTGCTTACATAAGCTTTCTACACCTTTTACATCAATAGTCCCACACAGTTTTATCTGTTCAGCATTAGAATCAAACAATGAATTAAATAGAATGACTCAGATTAGAAAAAGTCTCCAGCCCTATCAAGCCTTGTCATAGTTTAAGGCAAATGTAAATGTCAGTGTCAGGTCAGAAAAGATAGAGTTGAAAATTAGGGTGAGTCATGGGAAAGAAAGGCAATGCACAGCCAATTGGAGGGCGGGATTGGATCTGCTATCACACAGGAGGAAAGCTATAATGGAAACATTGCTGGTCCAGTGCTGATTTTAGTATGCTTTGTAAATAGTTTATTTAAATACATACAAACTGCTTTTCAACTCCTTGGGCAGAGGTACGGCCTGGTAAAAACTAGTAGAGTCTTCTCCCAGTGTGATAACCCCAAATTTCCCTTCTGCTTCTTGTGGCAGTTATCGTTTCCTGCTTTGCAAAGTGTCAGGAGGCTGGGTCCCCAAAAAAGGGGGGAGGGGAGAACTTGCTGAAATATTTCTTGGAGATTAGAAATTAATTTATTGTTTTCTTATATTCATTTTCTTCAGAGAGAAGGGGGCCACTTACCTAATTTAAAACCACTGCCCATGATATTAGTGACTACACTTTATATTTACACCTAATAAGAAACTTTACAAGATAGCTATATTACAATTAGATCCTGGCTCAGAGTTTTCCTTTTATTCATTGATGAATGTGTGCAACATTAAAAAGAACTGTGAAAGTGTAACGGTTACAGAATAGAATGTGTCTAAGGTTTAATTTTAATTGCATATAACTGTATTTGGATGGACAGCTTAGAGAAAACCACTTAATGATAATCAAATTTCTTAATTACAAGTAGCAATTGACTTGGACAGACATTTGTTGTGCCTATAATCCTATTAAAAGGAGCACTTTGGAAATCCAAGTGTTTTTTTTTTTTTCCTGCATTGGAAACATCATTTTTCATGACAATCACTTGTAAAGGAAGGAAAGAAAGAAATGGTCATATATGTTAAGTCATGCACTGTTTTATAGAAAAGGCAAAGGAGGCTCAGAGATTAAATAACTTGCCTTCATTCACACAACTATTAAATTACAAAATAAAAATCCATACTTAGTTTTGTACATTTTGAAATCCCATGCTAACTGGTGAAAATAAAAACTGCTTGAAAATAGTCTGTAGGAAATTTGTGAGCTATATATAGTCTGATGTTTGTGTCCCTCTTCAGATTCTAATGCCCAAGGTGCTAAAAACCTAATGCCCAAGGTGATGGTATTAGGTGGGGCCCAAGGTGGGACTTTTGGGAGGTGATTAGGTGATGAGAGTGGAACCCTTATGAATGGGATTAGAGCCCTTTATAAATAAGGCCCCTGAGAACTAGCTTATTCCATCTGCCATGTGAGGATACGACCAGACCAGAAGTTTGCAACTCTAAAAAGGACCCTCACTGATGCTGGCACTCTGATCTTGGACTTTAGCCTCCAGAACTGTGAGAAATAAATGTCTGTTGTTGATAAGCTATCCAGGCTGTGATATTTTGTTATAGCAGCTTGAACAGGCTAAGACACTGTTTCTATAGATTGATACTGAAGTTGAAATCAGTATGATTGTGGAATAAAAAAGAATACAATCTATGCTAGAGCTCCTCACTTCACTATGCATTTATGAGATGAAGCTTGTAATGTGTCTTAATATTAGTGAGTGTCACTACCTGTACCTGGTACTACATAAGAAAAAGCACATTAAATGGAAAAGTTCACCCACCTGTATCAATGAGTAACAAACACCTGTTGAGAAATCTATTATGCACAAAGCATTGAGTTTTTTAAAGAAGGTTAAAGAGGCAAGACTAAAAACTGATTAGCTGCAATACATATTTATGCATTGCTTTCTAAGAGAATATTAGTTATATCATAATCTGGAAGAGAATGTTTATAATTTACTCAGTGGTTCAAAGCATACTTTATTTTATATTAAAATATTTTTTAAATGACTTAAAAGTCAAACTGATAATCATATCAATCTAAAAAGGGATGCAAAGATCATTAATCCAACCACAAATTTATGTAGGAGAAAAAAAAAAAAAATCAATGCTAGAGAGTCCAAGTGACTGATGTAACTTATCAACAGGACAAAGGCACAGTAGGGTATACCAAGTGAAATGGTAGGTAAAACTGCCTAATGCAAATTTATATAAATTGTTATTTCTGTTTGTTTCTGTTCCTCTCCCATTCTCTCTGGTTTTGCTCACCTTTTACAGTTTTATTTATTTGAGTTAAATTTGTTTAGCATGCTGAACAAATTTAATTTTGCTCTCATGCACTTTAATGCATGAGAGCAAAAAATTTAATAAATTTTAAAAGACAGAGCAAGACTAGATTATGAGTGTGTGTGATATCAATATTCATACATAAATATCAATATGAATGAACATCAAAAACAAAGCAATATATCAATTGGAACAAGGCCTAAAAAACCTTGAATTTCATGACAACATCTGCAACGTTCCAATGATGTAGGTTTCACAAAAAATAGCCAGGTGAGGGAGATTCCAGGTTCTAACAGAATTGGCTTGGTCGATGCAATGTGTGAAAAAGGAAGAATTTCAAATAAATATCTAGATTTCTTTTAAAATTAGAGTGTATAGTAATAATGGGCTTTCATTCCCACACTGCAACAACTGGCTGGACCTAAGTATTAGCTAATCCCATTTAGATGGGGAAGGCTTTTTCCAGTTTCATACAATCTCCCCACCTCCAATTTCTTAATATTTTACTACT
The DNA here is from genome assembly GCF_028023285.1 of Balaenoptera ricei. Taxonomy (NCBI): domain Eukaryota; kingdom Metazoa; phylum Chordata; class Mammalia; order Artiodactyla; family Balaenopteridae; genus Balaenoptera; species Balaenoptera ricei. The sequence continues at coordinate 72,816,259 of NC_082648.1, forward strand.
GAAGTGCATTACTCATTTAAATTACCTATATGATTCTAGACAGTTGAGTATGTAACATCTGATCCAGAGGAAAGTGAACCAAGCTGTAAAAGGTTTTGATATTTTTCTCCCTAATGGTATGGTTACCCTTGAGGTGGAGAGAGATGCAATATACACACTTTAAGCATTTCCCACCCTGCTAGAAAAGGAAAAAACAGAAAACAAAAAATCTTGTCATTAGATGTGACTCTCTTAGCTTGATTTCACTAGATCCTTACTCATCTGACCTCATATTTCGTATTTTGATAATCAGAGAAAAACATTGTGGTCTTTACTGTATTTATCTCCTTATAAGGAGGAAATGTGTTCAAATTATATTTTTTGGCTATTTCTGGTCTCTGTGAAACTGAATTTTGATGATATATCCATAGTATTATATAGTACTATTTGACTATAATAAGATTTTGCTGATTATGCATACATGTATGTCCAACTCAAATAATATATATATTTCTTATTGTAAATTAAAAAATTGGCAAAGTTGCCATCCACTTCAATGTCTTATGTATTCTTTTAAGTGTGAGTCCTTGTGTCAGGACCTGGTTATATCTGAAGCCCTGGTTACAGGTAAGCATTTACAGTGTAGGGCCCAAACTAATGAATTTTAAATGATAGCACTATTACTTCTAAATATGTCCTAACAGATTCCTACAGCACATACAACAGAGTCAAATCTATTGAAAATGAGACAAAGAATTACCTCTACCTTTTTTTTTGGGGGGGGGGGGGGCGGATCTAGGATGCTATGGTTAATTGACAAAATGCCCCGAATTCTTCCTTGTATGTTCCACCTTTTCAATATGACTATAACTTCTCTCATCGAGAGGTGGAGCCTGTTTTCCACACATGAATGTAGGTTGACTTTTCTATACATTCAGCCAAAAGAATGCTGTAGTGTGCAATTCTAAGCCTAGAACTCAAGAGGCCTTTCATTCTTCAACTCTCCCTCCGGAAACACTCATTGCCATGGGAATAGGCCAGGCTAGCTTGCTAGAGGTACAAAGGCCATCATCTCAGCCAAGGCCATCCTAGAGCAGGCAGCTTCCAGACAACCCAGTAGCTGAGTGCAAACAAACACCTGAGTAAGCCAAGGGAGCTCAGTCAAGCCCAGCCAAGACTGGCAGAATTGTCCAGGTGACCTGTAGACTCAGAGGGAAAGTGCATTGTTGTTTGAAGCCACTAAGTCAGTAATTTTCAAAGTGTCATCTAGGGTTACCTGGGATCTTCACCACCTTTTTCTGTGGAGCTGCAAGGTCAAAACTACTTTGATAATTATATTAAGACTTTATTTGTCTTTTAATTCTCATTCTGTCAAGAGTCTACAGTGGAGTTTTCCAAAGTCTTCATAATGTTTTATATCAAAACCGTGAATACAGTAGCAGAACTGAGAACCCAACAGCCTCCTACTGAGCCACATATTAGAGATTAGCAAAAATGAAAACCAACGCTACCCTTCTCACTAAATTTTGCTCTGCTTAGAAAATGCAGCTATTTTTCGTAAAAATACATTATTTATGAGTAATAAATAAGTTAATGTTAAAGGAAATGATAAATATCTTAAAATTTATATTTTAGTTTCTAATACAGTAAATATCAATGTGAAATGCATGTAAACAAACCTCTTTGGAGTCCTCAATAATTTTTAAAAAAGGATCCTGAGAACAAAAAATCTGAGAACTGCTACACATTTCTTATTTATTTAGCATTTCCACATAATGAGAATAGCAGTTTGTTCCTCAAGTAAAAATCACTATGCTTTGTCCCTCACGACATAATTCCCCTAGCACGCTGTGCAATTCTAAAGCCTTACGATCCATACCCTGTGGATATATGTACTTTCATTTCTAGAGAAATATTGAGTCATTTTCAGTCTTATCATTTTATATTTTAAAAATGGGGCTTATTCCCTTTCTAAAACACATGCAGATCAATATCAGTCTATCTAATTTGTAAGCAAATATTTGCTTGCTGATTTTATACAAAGCAATAATTTCCATGGAACACAGAAATACAGAAGCTGAGAATTTTAACTAAGAGAGCATCCATTCAAGGTTTTGCCAAATTTAGCTTGGGGTTGAAGGTTAAAGAATCCCAGTGGAGTTGTAATAATATGCACTTGGGGAGGTTAAGTTGCTCATAAATTTTATTCTACGAAGATCAAAACTAAGGATTTTGAACTGGGTATGCTTCACTGCTCTAACATTATGTAAAGAAATGAAATAAAAAGTGAGAGATGACTACTCAATTCCTGAGAAGTCCATATTTATAAAAAATGACAGATAGGTAATATGGGATCAAACATCTGCTGTGATGAAAGGATTATAAAAAGTTAAAATTTTCTGCAGGCTAATACTGCATACTGCAATGCAAGACAGCTCACTACAATATCTCATATGAAGCTGGATAATTCAACTGTATTTGAATAAAATAGCTTCTTTTGCTTAGTATTTTGTTATTAACTCTTTGATTTAGCTGTAGGTAGTTGAATAGTGAAAATGCAGGAAGTAGAAAATGTAATTAAAGAGCCCTACCCCTCAATGCATTGAAAGGAAAAATGAACTACATACACTACAAATATTTGGGACAAAACAAATTACTGTGAATTTTAATTGCTACTAGACACTGTTGAAAAATAAAATTTAAAAAGTAAAACAGCTTATGAAAATGAACTCGGTACTGATTGATTGAAATTTATGTTTGAAAATTTCCTCCCTCCCTCAAAAAACAGCTTGTTATAAATTGAATGATTTTGTACTGATATTTTCACATTATCTTAAAAACTCCAGAAAAATAACATGTGTTGTATTTTAAAGTAAAAAATAATAATGGATTTTATATTAAAAAACATAGCACATGGACATTTTAATACTATTTTCTACAAATAAATCTGGCTGATTTAAACCAGTGTGAAAGTGCCAGCCTCCAAAGGGAGTAAACAGAAATTTTTCAAATGTTTACGCTGGAAAATGACAACAACAGCTGCTTTATATACACATCTTTCACGTGAGTAAAGAGAAGAAAAAACTTGTGTACGTGTCCTCTCCAATTTTAGCCACCTTTTCCAACTACCATATGGGTAACTTCATTAGAGAGCCCTCATGGGCATTTTATGAATTGCCCTCTTAGTTAAATAGTAAGCATTAATGGTAATTACAAGAATATCAAAAGCAATAAAATTAATACCGTGTGATTTGGGAGTCTAAAAGATTAGAAGAGGAACGAAAATTATGTGTTTTTGTTTTCTTCAAAAGCAGAATCAAACAAAGACTATACTCCTTTTCACTCTTGACAGGGCTTAATATTGTAGTTTAGCAATATAAATGTGATAAAGTCCTTGCTTCAGGGAAGAGAAAGAAGTAACAGAACCATATCAGAATTATGAAGGAAAAGGTTGGAGACTTGTAGAGGTAGAAAATTAGTTTGAATTGAAGTTTTAGCAGAGGTCAACTATTTAAGTTGAGTCAAAAGAGAAAAATCTCACTGCATACAGCATCTGTGAAATATAAAGAATTAAGTATTAGCATTTTTAGTAGACTCTAAACACTTTATTATCTGCTTCAAGCCAGTATACTGGATCTATATAGCCAGCGTAAATTCCTGATGAAAGCAACTGAATAAAATTATGTACACAAATGTATGTGCATACTTTTAAAGAATCTTGGATCTGACATGAAAGAAATCTGCAAAGACTAAGATCAAAGTAAAAGCAGGAATCCTAAGAGGTATCACCAAAGCCAGCATACAACATGAGAACTTCTAGAGATCCTCGGAAAGCTTGAGCTTCCCTTTTGACTGCTTCATGAGGATAAAGGGAAAAGTATGGTAGAAGACTTCTGCCATAAAATGAGAAAGAAATCTCATGGGGAAAAAGGGTCTGAAAGGCAATATACAGTCTTGTCCTTAGTGCTGGCTAGAGAAAAAAAAAAAAAAAAAAGAATTCATATTAACAAGTTGGTCCTCATCACAGACCTGAAATCTACATCCATGCTATTTGAAAGCATTTAGTTTAAAAGCAAAGCATTTAGTTTAAAAAATGTCCTGGATTAATAGTGCCCTTGAGTGACTGGTAGAAGCAAATACTTTAAAAATGGAACTCCAAGTCTGGCCTTAAAGAATTTTCATCAATAACATTCCACATGTGTGAGATTATAGTCAAAATCACAACACACAAGGAAAATAAGATTTCACAAGTGAGAACAAGAAGGAACTGGAAGTGCAATTAGAACCATGAAAATTAAAATAGAGGCTCAACTGAAAATAAAAACAAGAAAAACAGACTATTAAATTTGTAAAACACTCAAGTGGAATTTTGTGTCAAGAATTATAAAATTAAAAGAATAAAAAGAGATTAATTTAAAATAAATCACAAATACAGATCAAATCAGTGAATGGGATATAGACTCAAAGAAGATGATATTAAGAAAATATGAAATGATTTGGAAAAAAATTAAGAGACATAAAAGATAGAGAAAAATGGAAAAAGTCACACTAAATGAGGTAATGACCAAGGAGTTCCAGAATTGCTGAAAGGCATCTATCCTCAGATTCTAGAAGGCCAACAAGTCTAAAGTGGGATACATAAAAATTATACACGTTATAACCAGCTTCAGAACACCAAAGAACAAAGAAAGATTTTAAAAGCAGCCAAAGAGAAATAGCAAATTACCTATGCAGGTATAACAATTAGACAGACAGTTGACTTGCCATTAATAAATGGAATCCAGAAAATAACAGAATAAAATCTTCAATGGTGTCAGAAAAATCTCTGACAATGTAGACTCACAGTTCAGAGAAACTATTTTCCAAGGACTAGAGCAAAATACAAATACATTCAGACAAAGAAAAACTGAGAAATCTTCACTAAAGGAAAGTCTAAAAAATATACTTCAAATAAATAGATAAGGTGGAAGTTCTAATAAGAAGGAACAGTGAAAAAATAGTGGTAAATATGTGAGTAAATCTAATATAATATTAATTTATAATACAGTAATAACAATATCTAATTCTTGGAATAATAGAGCAAAAATACCCACAGAATTGATAAAAAAATCTGATGGCTCATGGTAATTAAAATAATCTAATATACTTGTATTTTAGAAGGAAGTTAAAAATATTAACATGCCTCTGTGTGTGTGTGTGTGTGTGTGTGTGTGTACTCATTTGCTCTGAGAGATATCTTAATTGTATTAGTTGTAATAGTATATTTTATTTTTGTTCTGTCGCTTGTTTTTTTCTTTTAGCATCAATAAAATTTCCAAGTTTTAATAAAAATATCAAGTTACATGCTTTGATAAACTCAGAAATTTCCAATAAACATTCTCTAGAGTTTACAGTAAAAGTAGTATTGTTGAACAAATAGAATGTATGCATATAAAACTAATGAGCAAATACCCTCAATTTAGGCATGCATAACTACCCTAAGACAATTTGACTTATGGAATATCTTTGATAATATATTAAAAAATTTATAGCCTCTCAAACTTCTACTGTGAATGACACCCAATCTCACCTTAAGAAAGAAGTTGTTCACAATCTGTCCTGTGCAGAAAATGTTGATACACTGGAAAAAAGAAAACCCAATATAACTAATACAATCCTCTTGTTTATTATTTATTAAAGGTAAAAAAAAATTATTCTACTTTGTTATTCCCATGCAATCATATTATATTCATATTCACTAGTTTTCTAAATTGAGAGAAAAATATAGAATAAACATTTTAACATAATGCTTTAATATATATATCTCACAGAACAATTCTTTATATTAAGTTAAATTATTCATTAAAAGTAGCCAAATTAAATGTTTGAAGTATATATTATATAATATAAAGATATTTTAACATTATCATATTCCTATAACTTTCTTTGTATCTCTGTATCCAAAAGATTCCTTTTGAAATCTTTCATTAGAAACTCTACTGGTATCAATATACTCCTTGAATAATTAATATTTTTTACTTTAATTTATAACTTAATCAAATTTATAATTTAATTTTTAATTTATAAATTTATGTTTTGGCAGTAGTTTAACAAGTTAAAAATTCTCAAAGGCATAGAATTTTATGTGTCCATCTCTTCAGTTTAGAGAGTTTTATTAGCTTGTAACAGAAGTTCTGGATTAAGCAGTACATTGGGTTGATCAACATGAGCTTGTCTTTTTTATGATAAAAAATGATCAAATTAGTAATTTCATATGGCTCAAGTGTAGATAACTAACTGGCTCACACAACTTAAAAATCTACAGGTAGACCCGACATGTTTTCAACATTCTGCTCTTATGAGGTTGGTTTCACCCTAAGGCTCCCCTTGTGATATTTAGGTAAATGCCACCAGCACTTAGGACTACATCCTTTCTCCTTCTTCTCAGGTAGAAAGAGGGGATATTTACTTAACCATTTTCCCCCAAAAAAATCCTGAGATGTACTCTGGACTTGCAAAATTCAGCCCATAACACTGGCTTAGCTGTGTTATATAAATCCCACCCCTGAAGCCAGAAGAGGAGCCGGTCTCCACAAAACCATATGGATCCCCAAACTAAAGTCTGGCATAACAGAAACGGGGATGGGAGAAGGATGCCACGAATGCAATGGAAATCATTCACTATTTTGTCTCGAAATTTTTTAATGTACTAATAATGAGTCCAGCGAAAGTAGGAAAAATGAGTCCTGGCATAATTCCTGGGACTTCTGGATGACTGATATTTACCGTTTTGGCCCTTTTATTTTTCTTTTTGAGAGGAGAGGATTTCTTAAAAATCCTGTGTCTTGGGCTTCCCTGGTGGCGCAGTGGTTGAGAATCTGCCTGCTAATGCAGGGGACACGGGTTTGAACCCTGGTCTGGGAGGATCCCACATGCCGCGGAGCAGCTGGGCCCGTGAGCCACAACTACTGAGCCTGAGCATCTGGAGCCTGTGCTCCGCAACAGGAGAGGCCGCGATAGTGGGAGGCCCGCGCACCGCGATGAAGAGTGGCTCCCACTCGCCGCAACTGGAGAAAGCCCTCACACAGAAACGAAGACCCAACACAGCCAAAAATAAACATAATAAATAAATAATAAATAAAAGTTAAAAAAAAAAAAATCCTGTGTCTTTGATTCAGGGTTTTACAAGTAAGAATGATTTAGTATTTACCCATTATACGTACCAGATCTTGAGGTGAAGAACAAAAGCAAAATCCTATTTGGCTGTGATCATGTGTGAACTCCAAATGGGCAGGGGAAAACTATTTCCAATCAAATGGGACGTCGCCGAAAAAGTGCATGGGCTAGTTTGTTCCATGTTTATCCAAGTTATTGATTTTTCCATCATATATAAAGTCTTACAACATTAAAGAGATTGTTCCTGCTACAACATTATGAATTCATTGCTTGGAACACAGTTTGCTATTGAATGTCTGCCAGATTTTGTTAACAGAGATATTCAGAAGAAAACTGTGCAGCTATAACACAATGAATACATGAAGTCTCTAATAATGTCTTTAAAGTCATGTGCATATTCTTTAAGCAAAGATAGTTTGAGGAATAAATGCATTGTTATTTTGCATTATTTTTCTCCACTAGGCTTAAAAGTACTATTTATATTTTAAACATTTAGTGCTTCTCTGGGCTATTTAGGTACTTCTGAGGAACCAATAATGTTATTTTCTGAAGTTTAATGCTATATAAGGATTTATTGTTTTACACAATGGTTAACTGTGAAAATTCATATGCTCTTGAGGCACAGATTTCTTGGCCTCTCCGGACACCTTCATCAGCTTTTTTCATCTCCACTTAGATGCGTTGTGGTCAGCTTCTGTGGTCAAAAAGACCCTCACTAGGATTTCTGTAATTCTCTTCTATTTTTTTCATTCTTTTGTAGCTTCCAGGTAAAGCAAGAACAGTTGCAATGGGAGATTGATATTTTAAAATGGTAATAGTCATTTTAGAATTTTCATTTCAAATAAATTCATTTCTCAGTATGGAGCTATTATTATTACAGCTAATTGGTTATACCTTAGCACGGAGAGGGTGGCACCTACAATTATTAGAGCGGGGCAGAAAGGAGGTAGGACTTAAGAGGGTCTAGCTACAGATTCCAAAAAATTTGGTATGCAGAAGGCTATAGTAACAATGAGTTTAATTCTGTGCAAGCTGGTACTTAGCTACTGCAGGGCATTTGGGCTATGGAGTTTGTTTTCAAACTTATGAATAGAATGTATTGATAAAGGCATTCCAGACACTAGAGGTGGTGTTCAGATAATCAGGCAACCATGAAAAACTATTGGGTTTGAAAATATAATAATATCCTTCAAGACAAGGTGTTTCGTAATGGACCTAAGTCTTGAGTCTTTTTACTTACTAGTGATGTGACCTTAAACATACTTCAAGATATGTTTTAACAAAAGATCTGATTTTTTTACAGTGTGTTGACGAATTTTCTAAAAGGCTGATTAACAAAATGGATCTGCTGATTTGTCCTTGTATGTATATCATCAACTGGAGACTTCAACATATACTGTAAACACAGGATCTTAGGAACCCATTAGTGGTTTATAAGGATTGCATTTGGATTTTGTATAATTGTGCATATATACTGAAGAAAAATATCATGGGTGTACCTGAGAAGAGATGCATGAAACAAGATATTCAATTAAGTAAAGGGTAATTAAGCAAAAATAAATTTCTCTGATTGTATAGTCATATACTTTCTCTTAATAAACATTATTTTGATATAAAAACAAATTTATTAGTATAAGAATTTATTCTATTTAGATAGAGAAATAAAGCGTATGAAAAAAGGATGTTTTATTTTTCTAGTTATTAATATTTAGCATGTTAAATGGCATTTTCAATATGTCTTAAATTCTAATAGATATGATTTAGATGTATTTAGTTTCATTTTTGGGTGTCTTCCTTTTGAGGCATTACTATGAACAATGGTTAGTTTAATATCCTTCTGTTCTTTAGCATGAGTAAAAACATTGTGAATTATGCTACAAATAATGTTAGCATAAAAAATATTATAGAATTTTAAAAATAATTGGTTAATAAAATTATTTTATTATTTTCAGCAAATTTCCAATATTTAAACTTTAAATATTCAAATATTTAACATTATAGATACTTAAATTTATATTATATAAATACACATTTATAAATACATATAATTATTCAGGTTGCCATAATAAGAGAATGATAAATTTCTATGATCCTTAAATTTTATAAATGTAAACTTTGTTTCTATATAAAATGAAAATATATGTTGAAAAAATCTCAGGGTAATGGTAATTGACTAAGCATTCTACAAAGAAATAGTAAACCTAAAAATAATTATACATTTTTAATGATCATGGAAGGATTTTCAAGATAATAAATCTCAGCAGGTGAAAAATATCTGTAACAATTACTTTCTGAAGAATACAGAGCCATTCTTTGATGATGTATATTTGAATACACATTCACTAGATCCCTAATTTTTGGATAAATGAATTGCTTTAATCACATAAATGTCAGCTATTATTATATTGTATGTTAAATAATAAGAAATGTGTACTTTCTGTATTATTCTCAAGCAATTTCCTTCATGAGCACACGAGCAGCTTCAAGAATCAAATCGACCACACTACATCACTCAGTGAAATTTACAGCAGATAAGGAACACAAAACATGAGAGAAAATGAAAGAGAGAAAAATTACCTTTCTCAAAAAAAATCTATGCTCATCTGAATCTTAAATCATGTATTCTTTTCCCTTCATATCATTCTTGATGGGACTCTTGCAGAAAAAAAAAGGGATTAAACTGACTGTGCTTCACTGTCAAGAGAAACCTATGGTCAGGGATATACCTAATTCCTAAAGCTTTCATTATTAATATTTTATGAGTCTCACTGATTTGTCCTATCTAGAAGAAAAATTTATCTTTCATTTGTGCAAGCACTACCTGCTGAGTAATAGATTTCTTCTCTGTAAATTGAGTGGTGAAATGCAAACGGCAGCAAAGGTAAGAAGAGGCAAATTGTTCTTTTACTGGAGTCTGGCTGCACTTTTCTGGAGTTGCAGAATCAGCCAAGCAAAGTGAAAGATCCTTGGGGAACTAGGGAGTGTCATATCCGTTCTAACATACTTTGGCCTACACATGTTACTGCCCACATGTTTAACCTGACTTGTAAATGAGCTGATTAGCTACAGTGACTTTTTTTAACTTAAATATTTACAAGTAAGTTTGGTGCCTACAATGTTGGAAAATCACTAGCTCAACCTTGAAAATTTCCTTCATTGTAGATGAAGTGACAAAAAGGCAAATTAATGGTCTTTGAACACTTCAAACTGAAAAAGTAGGATATTTTGCCCCTTGGTTGAGCATGGCTTGCCTTAGCTGAACTAAGGAGGCCATTTAAGTAGGCTAAGAAGCCAACTAAGTAGAGTCATCTGTGACACTGGAGCTGACTATTCCCTGGGCAGTGTTCATCCACAGAAAAGTGAAGTAGAGGAAGAGGGTCCAGGATCCCCTTTCCAGTCAAAAAGATATTGGGTGTCCATTTATTAAGTCCACCTGAGATAGGCTGGGACCTGGGACCCTTTGCTGCAGTGCTGCAGTGCTTGCACCTGGACACACCTCTCCTTGAGCAACAAAATACAAAGAAACTATATGGGACTAAAAATAACTGCATGCGTGCATGCACAGTTGGGGCAAATTCTGGACAAGAGATACAAAAAGACCAAAAAAACCCCAACTGCCACTTCTGAAGAGCTGGGAGCAAAAACAGGGTCAGGAGCAAAAGAAGGGTACTGCGCATGCCCCCTGAACTCAACACCACCAGAGGGGTGGGCAAAACACCTAAGCCACCCCTCTGGCCTGACCCCCGGACACACCCCTACCCTCACCCCAGATAAGGAACAAGCTTGTCCCCCGCAGGGAGCAAACGAGCAAGGGAACCTATTACTTGTTCTTGCTCCCCGGCCCTGCTGCAGCAGAGGCCCCAGTAAAGCCTTGCCTGAATTTCTTGTCTGGCCTCTAGTAAATTTCTATTGGTTGGGAAAGGCCAAGAACCTTGGTCAGTATCATACCTAGACCACAGGTGCATCTAGTTGCACAGGAAGTAGAGTGTGATTCCCACATGTGGTTGAAAAGATAACTTCTGGATAAATGTATTTAGTGTAAAACCAGAAAAAAAAATTCTGGTTTCAAATGAGTATTTTTCTTTGCTAGAGAACATAGAATTCAAAACTATATGAAAAAATTGTTTCTTTTCTTCAGAGCTGTTATCTCAATTTTTAATTATATATTAACTAGTTTAATTATTTAACATCTTTCTAATCTCTTAGAACATAAATCGGACCCTGTTTATTTTGGCACACAATTGTATCCCCAGTGTCTAGTACACCATTGGCAAGCAGTAGGTATTCAACCAGTTTTTGGTAAAAAATGTGCATATTTTAAATTTTCATCAATGTTTACTAGCATGTTCTATATAATAATAATGTTTGTGGTAAGAGTGATGATTTATTCAAACTACAGCTACTGATCATAAATTTACATAAAGCACTGTGTTAGAAATGGGGTGATACTAGAATGTTTAAGATTAATTCCTGGGCCTCAAAGAGTTGACCATCTAGTTGCAAGAATAAGCATATGTGTAGAGATTATACAAAATGTGAAATAGTAAGTGACAAGAGAACATATTAGTTGTAATTGTACATAGATATTAGATAAACAGGAATGAAAGGACATCTTGATAAGGAGAACTACATGAGTAAATACATTGGAATCAAAGGAATATAAATCACAAACCATAAATTATGTTGCTAAGAATGATATAGCTTAGAACGACTGACAAGAGAACACTACCCCTGTCTATAAGAACCATCTAAACCCAGTTCTTTCATTGATTTGTGTATTTAATTTTTGTAGTAGAAACACACATGATTCCCATGAACTGAAAGGATCTACATTCGACACTCACTAATATAATATTACCAGAACTACATGAATATTTCTTTTCTCACACTCTAGCTGGCTGCTGTATCCTTTCAAACTTTTTAAATCTTTGCCAACCTAAAATGTTTGGGGGTAGAGGGGGAATGGCCTCTTGTTTTCATTTGATCTTTACTTGGGATTTATGTACCTTTTCATATCTTTATTCTTTCTTCTCTAAACATCAGTGCTTTTCTCATTCCTCCTTTTCCAATTTGTTTGCCTAAATCCTGGGCATCCTCACCCAGGCTAGACAAATGGAGTGAAGTAGATAATAATTTTTAGAGAAAAGTAGCCATTTGTAGATATTTCCTACTAAGCAAAATGGTTGTTAGGTGTTGCTTATCAATGGGTTTGCTATGCTAGTCACTAGTCATTAGTCACTAGTTTCAACAAATATTTTCTTTTTCTTTAAAATTTTCTCAGGCATACTTCTGGAAATTTTTAATTAATTCAGAACTCATTTAAGCCTTTGTTTTGGCAATAACTCACTAGCTCTGTTATTCTATATCTATTCTTAAAATTGATGTCAATTTGTGAAAACTATTATTTTAACCAAAAAAGTATGCAGTATATGAAATGAGTAATCTATTTAAAAAATCATATAAAAATTCAAAGTTAAATAAGAAAATACAACATGTTACATACCCTGAGAAAACCATAATTCAAAAAGAGTCATGTACCACAATGTTCACTGCAGCTCTATTTACAATAGCCAGGACATGGAAGCAACCTAAGTGTCCATCGACAGATGAATGGATAAAGAAGATGTGGCACATATATACAATGGAATATTACTCAGCCATAAAAAGAAACGAAATTGAGTTATTTGTAGTGAGGTGGATGGACCTAGAGTCTGTCATACAGAGTGAAGTAAGTCAGAAAGAGAAAAACAAATACAGTATGCTAACACATATATATGGAATCTAAGAAAAAAAAAAGAAAAGGTCATGAAGAACCCAGGGGCAAGATGGGAATAAAGACACAGACCTACTAGAGAATGGACTTGAGGATACGGGGAGGGGGAAGGGTAAGCTGGGAGAAAGTGAGAGAGTGGCATGGACATATATACACTACCAAATGTGAAATAGATAGCTAGTGGGAAGTAGCCGCATAGCACAGGGAGATCAGCTCAGTGCTTTGTGACCACCTAGAGGGGTGGGATAGGGAGAGTGAGAGGGAGGGACACGCAAGAGGGAAGAGATATGAGAACATATGTACATGTATAACTGATTCACTTTGTTATAAAGCAGAAACTAACACACCATTGTAAAGCAATTATACTCCAATAAAGATGTTAAAAAAAAAAAAGAATGGAATAATCCCATTTGCATCAACATGGATGGACCTAGACATTATCATACTAAGTGAAGTAAGTCAGACAGAGAAAGACAAATATCCTATGATATCACTCATATGTGGAATCTAAAAAAAAAAAGATACAAATGAACTTATTTACAAAACAGAAACAGACCACAGAATTCAAAAACAAACGTATGGTTACCAGAGGGGAAACATGGTGGGGCGGGGGGGATAAATTAGGAGTTAGGAGTTTGGGATTAACATTTACATGCTACTATATATTTATAAAATAGATAATCAACAAGGACCTACTGCATAGCACAGGGAACTCTACTCAATATTCTGTAATAACCTATATGGGAAAAGAATCTAAAAAAGAATGGATATATGTTTATGTATAACTGAATCACATTGCTGTACACCTGAAGCTAACACAACATTGTAAATCAACTCTACTCCAATATAAAATAAAAATTAAATTAAAAAAATAGAATGTCATTTACATTCCCTAAACCTTGAAAATTCTCTAAATTTGCTAATTTCGTAGTAACATATTTCTGAAACTATGTAAACTTTGTTCATATCCCTGAGTATTATTTGATGGCCTTTGTATAGATATAACCTACTGGTAATTCCCACATTCTACTCTTCTTTTATTCAAAGCATCAGTTATCTGGATTTAATTTTTAAACTTCTTCACCTTTTTTCCTTTATCATCTCTTTCATTTACACTAATACATGGCTTTTTTTTAGGGTCACATTTTACTACATAATAGAATTCTTTTGTTTCTTGCTTATTGATTCCTTTTTCTTGTTTTTTAACCACTTCACAATAATTATATCTTCTTTAAAGACTAGTGGAACTTTTTTTAAAAGATAAGTTGAAGTATAAAAACTGGTGGTTTGGCTGCGTGTATTCCCCTAGTGACTCCTTTTTGTGTATCATCTTAAAGCCTTTAAAATGTGTGTAAAAAATCACAACATGATGTGGACTTTCACAGTTTTTCAATTACTACTGAAAAACCAGGAATGTTAAATTCACAAATGCCAAAGAGTAATCATATAGTCAAGTTCAGGAGAAGGGCAGGGAGTTCATTGGCGAATCTGGGTTGGAGGAAAGGGGAATAACGTCTGTTCACTATTCTTTTGTGACACAATGGCACATAACAATGACATTGGGGAAAAGTTGTGGATTAAGGAAAACATCTTCTCACTGAAACTTTTGGAGCTCTTTTCCCAAGCATTCAGGCTCCAGGTAATGTCCCTGTTTGCACAGCAGCTACCCTTCTGGTTTTTCAGTATATCCCTAACTAAATGGTGTCTATTGTCTCTTCCAGTCAATTAGATAAGTGAATCAGATAACTCTGCTGCCAAAATAATGTCTTAAATGCAGCTGCAGTCAGACCACTCTAACTTTGATCCCTGTATTGTTTTCTCATTGTCTGTTTGGTTAAATAAATTTCTTTGCCATGTATTTTATTCACACCAAGCATCTTATGCCTCAGCCACAGTGGACTACCTGCCATTTTTCAAACACATTTCATATGAACTTTCAAGCTTCAGTGCTTTTGAACATATATTCCATCTTCCTAGAACAAAATCCTGATCAAATGTCACTTTTTTTAGAAGGTCTGTAACCTCTGCAGCAATGTTGGTCATCCTTTTCTTGAGACTATAATTAGAGGATGAACTACATCTTACTGCAATCTTTCTGTGAAAGTCTGTAACTTCCCAATGCTGTAAGCTCAAGGACAGAAATTATATTATGTCATCTTTGTGTTTGGAATATAATAGATATTGAATAATGGATAAATGACTAATATAATCAATTTATATGACATTTTCCCACTAACTGGAGCTTTTCAGGGAAAATAACACAAGATTTCTCTAGCAGACAGAATTTTGAATTCTATGCACTGCTATTTGAGGAGGTATTTTTGATTTGGCAGTTCTTTCCGGACCTCATAATAATAGATTATCATAGATTTACTTAAATTTAAGGGCTTTTAAAATCTGATTTTAACCTACATTGCCTCACTTCTTTGCTTAGTCATTAACTAAACTTTACCTTAGATAGATATTTTTATAAGAGAAAAAAATGTTATAAATGAAAATCCACACTTAATTAACAATGGGTATTTTTTATATCTATACATTTTAGTTATTAATATGATGTTGGGGCCTAAATTATCTAGAAAGTAATATTCCTTCAAATTAACTGACACACATAAATGCTATAATAAATCTGCTAGAAAGATAGTGCAAAATAAAAAGCCTCATCAGAAAGATGACAGCTCTCTTTCGAATAGCTCTTCTGAGTAGTTTGTGTAAAGAGTATGAATGCTCCCAAAATCTATAAAAATATTTTGTATCATGACAAATAAAATATTCAAACTATTCTCATAACCTCTTTTACAAGAAAAATAAACTTAACAGTCTACTAATAGTGATAAATATTTTCCCCAGTAGTTTATTCAATAAGGCTTACAATTAAATTATACTTAAAAATGTACAGTGTTTTAAATTTGAAAATGCTTCAAATATATTACTGTCATGGATTCTTAAAACAGTCTTATAAAGTAAGCTCAACAATTTTTGGTATTATCTTTATCTTTTATATTAGAAAACTGAGACCACAAGAGATTTCGTAATTTCCTCAAGGCAACATATACAAAATATCTTCTAGGTTTGAATTAAAATTAATCCATGATATATTATGTGGATAAATGTCTCTCTGACATTTTTTACTTGGTCTGTCCATGATTTTAATAAAAAGGTAAGAGTTTATTCAACTCTAACAGATATATCTAAATGTCTAATTTAATATTTTATTTATCTTTCAGATGTAAAAAACATATTCAGTTTTCAAGTTTGCCCTCAAATTCTTCCCAATTCCAATTTCATTAGTGGACAGTCTTAAGTTTATACAAAGCATTTAGAGAGATATCCACATTTCTAGGAAAAGCATTGAATTTAAAGAATATAATATTTTACACAAACATTGCATTCAATTCATATGCCAGAGCATTCCATTTTCCTGGAAGATCGAACATCTCCCCTTAATGTTCACACTAGTGCCTCCTTTGTGTTCTATTCATCCCTTTGTTCACATTTGTTCACCCCGTTGTTGATTTCTTCTGCCTTCAAAAGGAACCATAGTTCTACTGACCAGCTGGGCTAAAACCAGTGTTTCTAGTGTCCATTCCGCTGGTTGGAAACAGCTGTCTCCTCTGTTCTCTTGTGGCTGCAGACATTCCCTGCCCACCCGAACCCTCCCCCGGGGATATATCCATTCTGGAAGGGCGGACATAGGATAGTTCAAGCGCCAGTGTGATGTGGCCTGTATATCTGATAAAGGCTATTCTACCTAGACTGTGGTAGCCAGATACGTTTACTTTTCTGACACAAAACCAGTGTCAGAACACTGTGGTTCTGATTACCATGAACTAAAATGACAAAGATTCTGTCCTTTTGGTTCTTGCCTCTCTCACTTGACAAGCGCTATGTCTTAAGAGTACCAGAGCATCAACCTCTGAACAGGAGTCTAACGCTTGTGGAGTAAGCCATCACTCCCACACCATCCACCTTATGATGCATATCAGCATACTGAAACTGATCAGAGAAGTGGGAGACAGCAGTCTTACTCAGAATGGAAACAGAAATAAAGCAGGAGGCAAGAGAATGGACACAAAGCACTGTTTTTTGAAAACTTCTTTGTTCTCAATTTCCTAGAGGTAGAGAGGGAAACATGCAAATATGGCTATCAACTAAAACAAGACCTACAGCTTCAGTTTTTCCAAAGGAAGTAGAGATCTCTGGAGATGACAAACCTATCTGAGGCTCAAGGCCTCTAATCCTCTTTTTCTGATACACTGGGGGAGGCCTCTAGACAGATAGCCCTCTTTGAGGTTGTCATGTCACTCAAAGAATAAAGAATTGTTTTTCCCTAATACTATTTTCCCAGAGGCTCCACATCTTTTTTTGTTTTTTTGTTTGTTTTTTTTTAATGAATAAAAATTATTTAGGTAAAGTTCAGGAAACTTTCACAATTGTCTTATAAATTTTTAGGAAACATATATGGCTTATTAAAGTTTCAAAATGATCTATAATAGTCGTTTAACTCCTCATGTAAAATGTCTATTATAGCTTTTGTTATGATTGGCTATTTAATCATATCAGAATACAACATTTACCAATCTAGAGAGTCCATTAAATTGGAAATAATTTGTTCAAATAATTTAAGATATCACTTTTAACTATGAAATTATATTCTAAGAATTATAATTTTATCAAGTCTCAAATTGTGCTATTATCTAAAAACACTTAATTCATAGCCAGTAAAGCAAAAGAAAGAAGATGCAAAATGATAGAAACATTTCTTCCTCAGATTCTGTATCTTCAGAAAATTCATGTGAAGAATTCAGTCCAACAGGGGACTCCTTTGAGGAAATGACTGTAGGTAGTGAATTCTGGGTTTGAACAAGGCTGACAAGGGAATGTCTTAGAGGACAAACTTTACCAGTGCTGCTGGGGCATGGGGCTGGCCAGCAAAATCCCCCTGTAGAAAGTAATCGGAGGTGGAGGGCAGTTTTCATACACTTTCTGGAGGAAAGTGGGGGGGAGGAAGGAGGACCTCCTCTCATCAGTTTCCCCCGTTGTTCATTCCCGCTATGGGCCTCCAACTTTGTGATGGTGTAGAGCAAGAGAGCTTGGGCCAGGTGCTTTGCTTTCAAGTAAAGAGATCCATAGTGAAAATGCAAATTGCCAAAAGCATCTTTAGCATGCTAAAGTTCCACTGGACTTCATTTTTAAGGATACTGGATCATCTGTTCCATGGGCAGAAGGCATGTAATAGATTATGAGTCCTCCTGGTCCAGGTTGATGATCAGAGACAAAAGCAGGAGTGAACTTTCTTGCCATACAGAGTAAGAGCGGAAGCGGAAGCGGAAGTGCCAGCTGGTCAACAGTGGACATAGATCCTAGAGCCACAAGTCCTCTCAGCTAATGTCTCTTACTAGCAACTCAGAGGATTCCCTGGTCCTTTCGGCCTCTGCCAAACACCAAAATTGGATTGCCTCTCTAAAATTTCAAATTTAACATCCACTTCAGTTAATTTTGGTCTACTCTGTGTGTTCTTTGAAGTCATTGGCATTTCTCAGACCAGCCTGTGTTATTGACCACATATCATATATTTTCTTATAAGGGGCAACAATGCAGATTTTTTATTTTTTAATTGTCTTTTTGTTTTTTTATTTTTTATTTTTTAATTTTTGGGGGCTGAATGTGTCAAGTTTAATAACTATTAAGTAAAATAATGTATCTTAAATTCTTTTTTTTAAGGTACCCTTTATTCTTTTATTTTCTTAACATCTTTATTGGAGTATAATTGCTTTACAATGGTGTGTTAGTTTCTACTTTATAACAAAGTGAATTAGCTATACATATACATATATCCCCATATCTCCTCCCTCTTGTGTCTCCCTCCTATCCTCCCTATCCCACCCCTCTAGGTGGTCACAAAGCAACAAGCTGATCTCCCTGTGCTATGCAGCTGCTTCCCACTAGCTATCTATTTTACATTTGGTAGTGTATATATGTCCATGCCACTCTCTCACTTCGTCCCAGCTTACCCTTCCCCCTCCCCGTGTCCTCAAGTCCATTCTCTACGTCTGCATCTTTATTCCTGTCCTGCCCCTAGGTTCTTCAGAACCATCTTTTTTTTTTTTTTTTTAGATTCCATATGTATGTGTTAGCATATGGCATTTGTTTTTCTCTTTCTGACTTACTTCACTCTGTATGACAGTCTCTAGGTCCATCCACCTCACTATAATTGTCCTTTTATTGAAGTATAGTTGATTTACAATATTATATTAGTTTCAGGTGTACAACATAGTGATTCAATATTTTTATGGAGTATACTCCATTTAAAGTTATTATAAAATATTGGCTATATTCTCTGTGCTGAACAATATACATTTGTAGCTTATTTATTTTATGGCTAGGAGTTTGTATCTCTTAATTCCCTACCCCTATTTTGCCCCTCCTCACTTCCCTCTCCCCAGTGGCAACCACTAGTTTGTTTTCTGTATCTATGAGTCTGTTTCTGTTGTGTTATAGTCATTGTTTGTTTTATTACAATGCAGATTTTTAAGAAACAAATTATTCTTTGCTCTTTTCTTTAAGTTTTAGTTTGATTTTTTGGTAGGTATTCTACTCTTTGGGCTTATGGTTCCTGTTTCTGTCTGCTTTGCAACATCATTATTCCTCTCTCTAAGCCATTCGTTCCCACTACAGTTAGTTTACTGGGGAAGTCATTTCTGTTGTTGTTGTTGTGTGTTAGTTAATTAGTTTTTTTTTTTTTTTTCATTTACTGATATAGTTCAGTCAATAATGTAAATTTCTGATGAAGCTTTTGAACCTCACTTTCAATCTCTGCATTTTCTGATTCCAAGGATTCATTCTTGTTTTGCAGAGTTGTGACATAAACCATAATTATTTCTTTTATCTCCTCCAATTTATATATATGTGTGTGCGTGTGTATATATATATATATATATATACACACACACACATATAAATTTATACACACACACACTCCCAGGAAAAGCCTGCTCCTTCTTCTGTCTGTTTGGCCTGAGCCAATCTAATCTGTAGTTGAGCTGGGTATCTGGGATTTGTGGATTACTGAGGTATTCTTTTTACTATTTTAGCTTTCCATGCCTCTGACAATCTCTCTCCAGTTTGCTACCCTGCACCCAACCAGTTATAGCAGTACAGTGGATGAAAGGCCTGTAGGCCTTGTGTGAGCTTTCTTAGCTCTCCTCCCTTACCCCAATCTTTGTTAGGCCATGGCCTTGCAGTTGGTAAAGCTCCTCTGTGGTCAATGCTACAGAACTGATTTGTGATGGAGATGCTTTGGAATTCTAATTCATTGCTTCAACCCACCTGTGACCATTAATAGCTTGTTAAAAATTGTGATAGTTCCTCCTTATTCTTGTCTAAGGCAAACAGTTTCCTTCTGCTGCAGTACCCTTAGGGATGAAAAAAATCATGAGATTCTTTTGCTCTGGGAAAGGCCCTTTCTTTTCTGGAATTTGGTCATTTAATTTTGTATCTTCAGTTCTCTGAGGAGTTAAAAATATATGACTTTTTAGCTTATCTGGCTTATCCTCAAGTATTCTTTTAATAAGCATCTCCTCATAAACTCTTTTTCTTGATTAGGACAACTCTACCTACAAAAATATTGATTCAAGTCAAAGATGAGATAATATAGATTTACTTCTCAAATACTTAAACCACCATCAATGCTGATCCTTCCACAAGTGACTGGGTCAATAACAGCACTCCAAATTATTAAATAATCAGAGCATATGTATGAGTCTTAGATTTTACTTAGTCTATTTATCTAAAACCTAATACCTGTAAAGTGGAAAAGTCTCCAGTCTTAATATTCCACATATAATATAGCACTGAGGGGAAAGTGAACAGTGTAAGCTATGGGAGGTTGAGTAAACAGATGAATCTATACCATATTCTCAATCCTAACTGATGTCTACTCTATTTTTCCAGTCCTTGAGGCCACTTAGAGTTCAACTTCATCTTACAATCAATATCCAATTTATCAGGAAATCCTGCTGGCCCCCATCTTTAATATTTATCCATAATATAACCATGACTCACTAAAACTACTGCTATCACCTTGGTTCAAGTTACTATGATTTCTTACCTGGATTTAACTAATATGCTTTTAACTCATCTCCATTCTTCCACTCTTGCAACCTTGCCTCCTTGCCCACCCCCAACATACTCTAACTAGAGTAACTAGAGGAACCTTATTAAAATAAAAATCAGATAACCTCATTTCTCTACACAAACCTTACACTATCTCCTCATTTCTTTTGAAATGAATGCCAGTTACAATGATCTAAAAAGGTCCTCATTGGTTTCTTATTCCTGCCCTCTTCTTTCAGCAACAGCCATACTGCCTTCCTTGTTCTTTGCATACGCTGTGAGCCTCCTGATGTAGGAGGACTTGGCACTCGATGTTCCAATTTTCTTTTTAAAATCTCTCCCCCTAAATATTCCCATAGGTCTAACACTTACCCTCCTTCAAGTCACTGTTCAGACATAGCCTTCTCAATGAGGTCTATCCTAACCATTAAACTCCAAGTTTCTTCCTCCAAACAGGCATTCTAAAACCCCTCACCTTGTCCTATATTTTAAAAATATTCTATAGCATTTATGACCTTCTAATATACTATATAACTTACTTGTTTATTTTTTATTATATGTCTTCTTAGACTAGATTGCAAACGTTACAAGAACAGAATTTTTCCTCTGATAGTTTGAAAGTATTTGATAAATAATAGATATAGTAAATATATGTTGAAAGAATGAATCCAAATGAGGGAAAAAGCTAGTCAACCAGTCTATTTCTTGTGCATAGATTCAATCAAAATATTTAACAAGAGATATTTTTTTCCCCAAATTTCAACTTTAGTTTAAGTTTATGGTTTTTAGATAAATTTCCTTAATAATATTTATTTGTAAAAATAGCAATATAGTTTTTAAAGGTTATAGTGTCCTCTCTATAACCTTTATATAGAGAGGTCTATATATAGAGACTCTCTTCTATAGTCCTACAGGAAACCAGGGCTCAGAAGGAAGACCTCACAAGACAGAAGAGGTTTAATCAGAAAAATATAGGATGGAGTAGCACTGTTTTTTTTCTGAGAAGAGGAGATTCATGTCACTCCAGTGACGTGAATAGGTGCAACTCTTTGACTGACAAGAATAGCAATTGTATATTGATATCTAGTCAAATCCTGGCATGGAGATGGTACTTGATAAATATTTTCGCAAATGAATGGGATTAGGAGGGATTCACTCAAGGTAATAAAAGAGCACAGATGCAACCGTATTGTCTCATAATTATAAAGGACCCAAGAGACTATCTCTCCTATTACTCCATTTAAGAATTTTGCCTAAGTATAACCAACAACAAGGAAAAGGTGAGGAAATCATAGCTAACTTGCTGAGAGGTCAGGTAGCTGTTTCAAATGCTAGACTACAAAAGCAAAAGGAAAAGGTTAAACCGTGACTAAAGAGTGGTACATTCAGCAGTCTCCTCTTGAAAATATCTAAGGATACCCAATGGTCATCTTTAGATATCACTATATAGCATGGTCTTGTCTGATGGGAGGATGGGGTTTGAAATGAGGGTTAGAATATAAAGGCAGCAAGAAAAATGAAATTTCCCTAGAAAATTTACCCTGAAAAAATATTCCTATTTACTCATATGTTACATATATATTGTATGTTACAATAACATGCATGGGAAATGGACAATGTACATATGCAAAACATGTAAAGATATATATATATATATATAATATGTGCTATAATTACAATCATATTTTTGTATCTTTAAACACTAGAAATGTTTAAACATTGAGAATAAAGTGAAATGGTGATTATTGAGGGCAGGTTCTCCCTTTGGGCATGTGTTCATTGAATGAAATGGCTAAGTCATTAGCTGGTTTGCACGCACGCTTCTCTCTCTCCTTCTCTCCTCCCCCTCTCTTTCCATTTTCCTTTTTAAATTTCTAGTTGATCTACCCCATTCCCACAGTTCTTCCTGCTGTGCTGTCAGTTCTGTTACACTGGGTGGGCATAGCTAAGGCCCTCCATGCCTTGAGCCTTAGATAAGGCTTCTCCTCTAACCTTCCAGATACGTCTTTACCAGGAGTGACTCGCAGTGCCAATACCGTGCCATTGTTTGAGTCCTGTTTTGTCAGATGCTGTTGACAAGACATATCTTCTTTATCAGAGTGTGACCTGCATTTCTCCTCTCTCTACTCTTTTTATCCACATTTTTTTTTGTCCTTTTGCCACCTGCTATATTTAAGTATTCTGGTTTTAACTAAAGTGACTGCTTTGTCTTGTTCAATCCTACTCCTTTCCTTTGGCTGGGAAAGCAGTTTTACTCACTGTTATGGGTAATTCATTTGGGTTAATTTACCCCCTAGTAACTGGCTCAGGCTTTTATCACACATTCATGTTTTGTTTGTTTTTTTAAGTCTCCTTTATATTTTTTGCTTTTTATTTTACTTTGATTACCAGGGGAAATAGGCAACATATATTTGCCTGATCAAATAGAACATTTAAAAATATTTGGAAATACATGAAGTGCTATTAAAGCAGCAGCAGAAACAGCTTAAAGATGATCCCATCTGACTATGCCTCAATCTGGTTATAAAAACCAGTCAGTGAACACACATATGCACACACGCTTCAAATGTACCATGCATTCAGTCGGAATCAAGACATTGCAACCAGAGTTCACGTTACTGCTGTAATAATGGCAGATGGTTGTAGTTGTATATTCTACTCAAAATTAGTAGGTGTGGAGAAAAAGAGACATTTATTAACTGGAGGGAGGACATATTCAAATAAATACGTTGCCCCATAAAGTGCCCCAGTGCGAGTATGATTTAAAACATAATTATGGTTTTCCATTACCGTAAAAATTTTGGGGTAACAAAATTAAAGTGTTTAATTTTTAGAATAGGCTCATGCTCTCAGCATGGAAATATCTGTGTATTTTTAAAATAAATTACATATGAAATAAAGCTGTAAATTGTGCAGATATATTCTAGGCATTCAACTTAAGGTAAATTAAAAAATTAAAAGTAAATGACATTTAGCTGATGTAAATAGAAATCACTATTGTTTCTCTGTTATTCAAGGGAATGTGGACAGAAGGAGTGTGCTTTGTAATGCAAGATAGTTTCAGTACTCCACACGGGGGGAAATATATGTGGTTATTGTTGGTAAGAAAGCAATAATAGTGAAATATGAATAAACAAAATTTTTGAAAAGTTCCTACTTAATGGATTATGTTCCAAAAAACACATCCTAGTAACCTATAGATGTTAAAGAACAATATGTAATGAAAGGTTTTCATCGCCATTGATTTGTTGCCATGGTGACTTTTCGGGATGATGGGAAGGCAACATAGTCAAAGTGATTTAAATATGAGAGTCTGTGATGCAAACCAGAGATAAGTGGTCATTGGACAGAAATCAGGGGCCTCATTTTAATCTCCCAACACTCTATTTATCATAGCATTACATTTATTTTGCTGGCTCTGTTTTTTTGTCCACATAAATGTACAAATTCACCATGAATCCAGCTTTATGTAATATTCAAGAGAATAGTGTTCATCTAGCACAACTGATAACACTAGGGAACAAGGCCTGTTACAGCTCCTGGAGCACAGAATGTGGAATATCTGTTACAGGAATTGAATGGAATCTGGGGTGGCATCTCAGTGACATTTTGCACTATTGCTATGAATATAGCTTTTACATTGAGGCCTTGCTCAATTGTTCAGTTACAGAAAGGGCCAGAGAGATCATGCTGATTTCCAAAAGGAAAAAGAAAAAAAAAAAGGGATCTACACAGACAAGGCCAACTATCTTGAAATACCTCCTGTTGTCCTAAAACATAACATCACTCAGTGAGAGAGGCTATAGGCTCTGTCTCATGGGACGAGGTAAAGAAGGTTAGACAACTGAGATGCTTGCTCAAAATCTTCATTTAAAAGAAAAAAGTCTATATTGTGAAGGTTCCATGTCACTAGAGAATGGAGACATTATATAGCTCATTACAGTGTATGCAGTATGCTGTCTAGGGACTCCTTGCCCAGTTAGAGCTCTTAGTAACGGAATCCTTCGCAGGCATTTTTTGGCAGAGAAAGTATTTCTGTTTAGATATGCTGTGAGTCATGCATAGATGCTGTATGAGAACCCTCTTTCAGAGGTGTCACGAAGTGGGCCACAGCACACAATAATAAAAAGAGTACTGGACTGAGAACCAGAAAACGGTATTTCTAATTCTGGCAATGCCATTAAACCAGCCATGCAACCTTAGGCCGGCCTCAATTTCCTCATCTGCAAAATGAGGACTTTGGACTAAACCATCTCTAAGGTCTTTTCATCTCTGAAATCCTATGATTCTTTTCAGCATTATTATGTGTCTTTATTTTCCCAGGGGGATGATTCCTTTGACTAACTGGAAATAAAAGTAAAAGTTTACACTGAAAAAGGGAATTGGTAGGCAACAACTCATTTGTCTTACTATATTTCTTCAGAGACATTCTGGAGCATGTGTTTCTGTCAAATATGAGGTTTTCTTAAGAGGGATTTCATACTAACACATATCAACCACAGTTTAAGCATCTTCTGAAAAAAAGAGAAAAAAATCCCAGCACAGTCGTAAATGGTAAATTGTAAGTTTCACTACAAAATTATCAAAAGGCAAGTTTAATATAAGGATCACACTATTACAAATGATATGAAATACATTTGAAATTCTTCTCCTTCCATAAAATACCCTTTTGGGGTGTTTGTTCATTATAAAAAATCAATGGTGTGGGAAAAAATGGGAGGGTGTTTACAAACCCAAAGTTAATTTGAATCTTTCAATAGCAAAATAATTCTAATGTGTTTTATTGACTTTACTCTCCTGTTTTTTCTTATTTGTTTGTTTTTTGCATTCTAATCTTCTATAGACTGAATGTTTGTGTCTCCTTAAAATTCGTATGTTGAAACCTAACTCCCAATGTGATGATATTTGGAGGTGGGGCCTTTGGGAGATGATTGGGTACTGAGAATGGAGCCCTCATGGATGGGATTAGTGCCCTTAAAAAGATACTGCCAGGGAGCTCCCTGGCCCCTTCTGCCACGTGAGAACAGTGAGAAGATGGACTTCTGTGAACCAGGAAGCAGGCTTTCATGGGTCACCAAATATGCTGGCACTTTGATCTTGAATTCCCAGCCTCCAGAACTGTAATAAATGTTTGTTGCTTAAGCCACTCAGTCTATAGTATCTTGTTATAGCAGTCTAAACTGGGACAGAAATTGGTACCTATAAGTAGGGGTGCTGCTGTAACAAAGACCTAAAAATATGGAAGTGACTTTGGAACTGTGTAATAGGCAGAGCCTGAAAGAGTTTCGAGGTGCGTGTTAGGGAAAAAAAGCCTACACTCCTGTGAATAGACCTTTACAGGTGATTCTGGTGAGACCTCAGAAAGAAAAGTGGGGAGCTGAAGTGAAAGCCTCAGTCTTCTTAGAGACTAGCAAAGTACTTGTGAATAGAATGTTGATGGAAATGTGGGCACTAAAGGCCATTTTGATGAGGTCTCAGATGGAAATGAGAAACATATATTGGACACTGGAGGAAAGGCAATCCTTGTTATAAAGTGGCAAAGAACTTGGCTGGATTGTGTTTGTTTCCTAATGTTTTGTGGAAGGTAAAACTTGTGAGCAATAACATTGGATATCCAGCTGAGGAAATTCCTAAGCAAAATGTCGAAGGAGTAGACTGGTTCCTCCTGACTACTTGTAGTAAATTGTGAGGAGAAAGAAATGACTTAAAGATCCAATTGTTGATCTAAAAGGAAGCAGAACTTAAAGATTTGGTAAATTCAAAGAACTCCATTTCTTCGATGTCAGTTACTGGACCTCTATTGTGTTCCTTTGGTGGTGTCACGTTTCCCTGATTTCGTGATCTCTGCAGCCTTGTGTATGTGTCTGCGCATTTGAGGAAGCAGTCACTTCTTCCAGACTTTGTGGACTGACTTTGGTAAGAAAAGATTTCACCTGTGGATGCGGACACACTGGAGTGTGCTGAGAACCTGGGTCTAGTGGTGTGGCGTGCCAAGTGCAGGGGTGTGTGGCAGCTCTCGGTCTGGGGGGGATATGCTGTCTCCTTGGCTCAAGCAGTTGGGGCCCATGACATCACAACTGCATGATCCTTGGTGGTGAGAGCTGTGGGGGGGTAAGGGGGTCCTCAGTGGCGGTGCACCTGTATGCTGATGGCTCTGACTCCTGCCACCAGCCTGCACTACTGTACTTGAGCTGGCAGCTAGGCACACAAGTGCATGCCTGGCAGACAGCCCAGGCACCAGCAACTCTTCACGTACACAAATTAGCCACAGTCAGGGTCACCATGCATGGACCTGCAACCAACCCCTGCCACCCTGCAGGCACCTGCAGCCAAGCATGTGCATACCATTGGCTCCAGCACCAATGCCACCTTGCCACTGAACCCAGAGGTACCACTGAGGACCCCGTGGCCTTTGCAGTCACTTCTTCTAGACTTTATGGATCCCAGTATATCATCTGTAACTAATCATAAATTAGTCCCTTCTTCATCTGAATTATCGCTTATATTTCTTTGTCTTCTCTGACTTAAAGCCTTAAAATTAATACAGAATATTAGTAGCTATTGTGGGTAACTTCATCTTATTCCTAATTTTATTGAGGGACTATTTAGATTTTTGCCATTTCACGTAGTGTTTGCTGATGATATCTAATGAAAAATCTTGATTATGTCAAAAGAAGTTTAGTACTAACATATATAAACCACAGCTTAGGCATCTTCAGGAAAAAGAGACAAAAATGTTATAAATGTTAAATTGTAAGATTCAGTACACAATTCTCAGAGAGCCTAACATAAATATCAGATTATTTAAAATGATTTGAAATATACTTAGGCTCTTCCTTTTTCATTTATAGTCTGAGGAATTGTTGAAAAAATTCCTGAAATACTTTTTGTTGCTTTATTGCATTTTCATCCAAAGAAATATACTCTAGCATCTCTATATTTGCAATACATTAAGTTTTATTTGTAGCCAGCTTCTTGTGTATGTTCCATAGGCATAACACAATAACATATAGACACAGTTGTGGATTTAAACTACATGTAGGGTTAATCAAACATGGTATGTGCATTTGTCTGTATTAGATTGAACTTGTTTTTTTTGAATTAAAATCTTTGATGTCCATTAGTTGGATCATGTTTAACCTTGCTTTTTGAGAAAGGTGGGCAGGAGAAAAAGTTAGCATATGTTTGGGCTGCCTTCCTAGAGTCTTCCTAAACTATATTTTCCTAATCCCATAGCCACAAATGATTGTTTAATTTACTATTGGAGAACAAAAATTCAGAGGAAAACAAACTCATTTTGTTTTCTTGTTGCAGTGATTTATCTAAAAAGTTAAACATGTATTCCCCACTTTTCTCTTTCCTATAAAATGTCACATAAAGTACCAAACCAAAGAAACAAACAATAAAAATATAAAAAACCAAAAGGAAAGGATTTAAAGTAAGTTGAAGTGCTGAGATCAGGGGCTATTCTAGTTCTTGATGCTTAAGCAGGAATATTTTATAAGAAAAAAAGTTGCCTCAGATGTTTTTAAAAAAGAGATTTATTAGGAAGGAAGGAACAAAAGCAGTAGCCTTGAATAACAGCTATTTCCTAAGAGTTGAATAAATGAGGTGGAAACACAAAACCTTGATGTATAATTGTCAAAATTTCTTAACATGAATATAGTGATGGGTTGTTAACCATTTTCCCCCCACTGGCTCCGGATATTAACATCACTATGAGAATCCTCAGGATATTTTGTTTCATGTGAAGTATTAATGCATTTCAAAATCCCTAGCCAAATGCAAAAGAAAGCAGAGCATAAAATGGCTAATCAGGCAGGAGGAATTTAAGTATGAATGACAATATCTACAGACTAGTAGACCTTGTCCCGAAATGGCTGGAAGTCTTAGGCAAATAATAAACAGCAAACACAAAGAAATAATGAGAGCTTGAAACTCATAGCTTTACAATTCCTCTCATTTTATGTGATTCCACTGAAAAGTGACTTAAATACAGAATTTCAGAAAAATAAAGAGATGTTCCTTGACACAAGGTATGTTTCTGGGTACCTGATAACTCAATAAGGAGCCTTGAAGAATATCATATCTTGAGGCTGCCACAGAAATTTCACATAACCTGAAAGTGCCTGCCTCTGGCATTCACCAGACACACAAAGATATTACGAGAAGGAAGCTAGTCTTTCCTTTATCTAATAACAGCTCCCCAGAAAGGATCCCAAAGGCACTAAGCCATGCTCACTAGATTCACAGGAAGAACTAGAAATTGTTTTTCCTTTTCTTTTTTAACTCCATCCTCTGTAGCAAGAAGTAAGTATAGTTTTTTCTCGTTGCCCTGCAACCACGCTTGGCTCTCTAGTCTTCTCTGATATATGACAAGATGAAAATATTTACCAAAATGAAAAGGGACCTTTGTTTCTTTTTTCATTGCAGATCATATTTCTCTCAGATAACCACATAATCACCTCCTGCTCATATAAAAAATCAGTGATCACAGGTTATGAAAAAGAATTTAACACTTGTCTTTTGGTGTGCAAGAGCAAATATCATGTTATTGCACACGCCACTATCATCATGTTTGATTACATAATAATGCTCATACAACTTGGAAGTAAGATGGAGATAAGTTATCATACCCTATTCTTTTATTTGTATTAAAACCAAGACCCAGAGAGTCTATGTGATTTAATTTCCCAAGATCATCATTATAACTAGTGATCAAAAATGCTAAAAAGGGATGTGAAAATATTATATTATTAACATTGGGGATTTGTATACGTGGACCACATGTGCTTGAGGAAAAATTTGGCACTAATTCATATAGATTCATTTAAACTAAATTCTCAGTTAATTCTGTTTTTTAAGTTTCAGGTAGACTCTCCATCTTAACCTTCATCTTAACCATTCTTCTCAAGATTAGATCCATCTTCTCTTTATCAATATATTTAGTTTAACTGAATCTTTAGTGTCTGCAGTGTGTAGACATCCACAGAACTGTAACAGGAACACATCATCTAAGATACATGTTATCGCTCCTTTAACTCAACACATAAAGCTATCCCTCCTGTCCCCCTCTACACCCCATCAAACCTTTGTCTGTATGTTCTCATCTACCACATAATGTCAGAGGAAAAGGTAGTTATCCTTCTTTCAAAGCTAACCCTGAGCTCTTTTTTCCTTTCTTTCATTACCTCACTTTTTCTATCATTAAGTATCTTAAAATCTTATTAGTATGTCCCTTTCTACTGCCTCTTTATACTCTGTAATAGCAAAACTACATTTCTTCTGTTTTTCAAATCTTCCTTTGGCATTCTTGATTTTACACAAGCAACACTTTCTCGCTTCACGCAGCATTCTATTAAATCATTTGACAGTATGTTTCCACAATCCCCTTTCCTCTGCAATTGGCTCCTGAAGTTTTTAATAGACAATACTTTCTCAATATCCATTTGGTAGAATCGACCACACAGAAAACACAAAGATCTGTTTAGAATTCTCATTGCTTCCCATTAATTATTTCTCTGGAGTTTAATATATGAAATCATGTAATATAAATTATACATAGCCCTTAATAAAAAGGAAGTTACAGGATGTGGTTAATATCTAATAAAGGGCATTGCTTATATTATACTGCAAATAAGTCTTGGTTTAAGAGACTGTACTGAGCACAGATCTCCAGTAGCACTGGATGCTCTTGAATACCATCTACCTCCTAAATTTATTCCTCCCACAATTTCCAAAACACTATTCTCTTCTTGATACTCCAATTATTTTATTACCTCTTTCTTTATTTTAGTAACTTCTCTCCATCCTCTGCCCCTTCATTTTGGCTGGTAAATGATTCTAGATCTTGTGCTTTTCCCTGCTCTCCTTATGCTGTGTCACTCTATGTTGCATCATCTAGCATCTAGATGTAGATGATTTCTCTAGCTCCATGTCTATCATCTATGGATATCTCTATCATCATTTCACACAGGACATATTTTCAACTCTATTAAGGTATCCTACAATATATCCCAACTGGATATTCCCTTTTTGAATGTACTCCTAGGGATACTTAAAATCACTTCAAATAATTTCTGCTGGTGTGTTTCTTGATATATATTTAATTTTTGTCACCTTACTTTTGATTTTGAAAGAATGTTTTTAAATTACTTTTTATAATAATGTACAATATTTACCTGGTTTCAAAGTCTTAGGTGACTATCCTAGTCCTTTAAACCTATTTCCTCTTATTCACGACCATTTTTAGAATTTTATATATAAGCAAATATATTATTTAAGAATGGTTATATTTTGTCCTAGATATTATCTATACACTGATGCTTTTATGAAAACTTCTAGTTTCTTCTTTGCTTTTTGGGGGTAGGGGAAGGGAAGACTATTTCCTATTTTTCCTGCCTATGAACAACATTGAAATTAGCTAGTAATCTCTTTCCCCCTTCTCTCCATCTCTATACTATGGAATTTTAACTACTTCTAGTTAATTCCTGTAAGTCAAGCATTAAGCTTATTCTACTTTTCTTATACCCCCCCCCCGCTCCCCCCCCCAACACACAGAGTGTTGCAGTTTATTATGTGGATATTGGAAAGTGGTAAGGAGAAGTAGAAAATATGTAAATTTTATAGAAAATAATTTGGCTCGAATTGGTCATTTCTCTGTCAGAAAATCTTCACATCGACTTTAGAATAACAATGCAATTGACATCATGCTGCAATATTGGGTACTAACATAATATGTGAATTATTTACTGTTTCCCACATCCCTTCTAGATCTTACTCTTTTCAATAACATAGTGCACAGAATTTTGTTACATTTTTTAGTTTGTTTAATGGAAATAGCTGTGACACGGAGATACTGCATTTGCAAATTTGGGGGAAGATGTCTACAGAAATGCATACTGAAAGTTACAATAGGAATAAAGAGTGTATGTCTTTGACATTTTACTTGCCATGGATCCAGAAACTTCATTATACTTCTGTATGTAACTTACAGAGATGGTATTTAATAAGGAAAGAAACTGGATAAGTGTGTTTCAGTACCTTTAATTCACTTAAAATTAGCCTATTATTTTCATTATTAGGAGTAATTTCATGAGAAGTTTTATTCAAACTAGTTTCCACAACAATGGAACACCCCAGATACCTATTAAATAAGAAATATTATCTACCTTGAACTGCTTGTACTACATGCTATTACTGCATCTTCCCCTGAAAAGATCTTTTTGCTTTTCAACCATCGAATGTTTCATTTCCAAGCTATTTCTAATTAGAATTTTAGTAAAATAGAGGGCAGCAATCTGTTATTTGACACTCACACTAATGGAAGAAACACCTGCTTGAATTACATTTAGTATCAGTTAATAGACTCTTTTTCTACAGTTTTCAAATGACTCTGTGTTTAGAAAACCATTTCCTAGGAGAAGCATTTTCTGTACTTAAGTCATATTGTATGTATCTATTCCTATAAAACAGTTAAAATGATTTCACTTTATCACCCTCCATTCCCCTTTTACAAGAGCCCTTCATCTTTTTTCTTTCCTTTTCTAAATTTCAATCTTGGGGCATGAATATCATGGTATTGTATTTGCAAGGTAATTTTTTATTTTGTTCCTTTCTTGCTATCACTTAAGAAACGGCCCAAAATAATTTGATCCCCTGCTATGGGAAAAGTTTTGATGCAACTACCTGAGAGTTTATATCAAGTTGGAACCATTGAGGCATGTGTGATTGAGTGCCAGTGGGACAGGTTCTGGCACAGTCATATATTGTCTTCATTTCATGCATTGTTTT
Source organism: Balaenoptera ricei (assembly GCF_028023285.1). Taxonomy (NCBI): domain Eukaryota; kingdom Metazoa; phylum Chordata; class Mammalia; order Artiodactyla; family Balaenopteridae; genus Balaenoptera; species Balaenoptera ricei. The sequence goes on from NC_082648.1 coordinate 72,849,074, forward strand.
ATTTAGGTTTGCTCTGCCACCACAGTGTGTGAATGGCCAGAAGGCAGAGACTATATATTAGATGCTTTATGTAATCCCACTGTTTCTACCACAGTTTTAGGTGACATATAAGATAATCAACCCTCCTTCCCTTCTTCTCCTTGATCACTAATCTCTCCACAGCTAATCCTTCTAATTCTTTTCCTATACACGTCTAATATTTGCAAACATAGAGCTTATAAAATAAAAATGGGATATGTATATATATTTTACACACACATATGTACATAAATATATTTCTATAATTTTTTTTGCTATTTTTAACCTTATATATTTCATTTACTCTGAAATGGCTGCAAATTATTTCACATGATGTTTGTCTGAATTGTATATATACTAGGGAACTAATTTTATTTTTTGCAAGTAAATGGCAATTTTCCATATTTTTTACAGAAAAAATTATGCATATCGATGCTCTGAAAAACTCAAATGCCAAAATATTGTTCAATGACAGAAAACTTTCCATCTCACTTAAAGCTATTCATAGAATAGTCGAGCGCTTATTGAAATTCTACCCTTTTAAAATAAATTATATTGTACTTTATATGAGAGTTTATATCTGAATTCTCTAATTACTTAAAAAATTTTTCTATACTTGTGTCAATAACATATTCATTAGTTTTATGGTATAAGCATATTTTTATAGTTTGTGCTTAGAGAAAGTTTATACAATTTGCCATGTTCCACAAGAGTGATGCTTTACCCTTTTAAGATTGTTTCATGTCTGTCAATAAAGATCAACATTTTTATTTTATTTTTTTTCATATAGGGCTTGCATCTTTCTTTTGAAACTTATTATTAGCTATTTCATGGTTTGGATGAATTCCGTGAGTCTTTTTTTTGAAGATTTTCATCATTCATTTCTAAAGATTTTGTTATCTTTGCTTTTCCATTCTATTCAAATTAAGATTTTATTTAGAAGAGAATTTCACTTTAAATATTTTTTGTGTATATGTTTTTTGGTTATTTTTTCTTACCATCAACTTCTAATTTTTTTTAATTGGGTTTTTGCCAGAAAATATGAAAGGTGTGTTTTCTATACTTTAGGTATGTTGCAATAATCTTGTGGCCTGATACATAGTTAATTTTCATGAATACTTCATGACATTTTAAAATGTATATTTTCTGTTACTTAAATATTTCTCTTTTTGTCTTCTTGCTCCACTGATTTGTGAGAAGTGTGTTGTTTTTCTATTAAATATGGTTTATTATTTACCAATTTCTCCTTTCATTTCTATTAGTGTTTGCTCTCCTTTTTGAAACTCATTTTTAAGTGCATAAAAGCTACTTTAGCTTCTGGTATCTTTCATTCTATCATATTTTATTGTTAGATCTTTTTCTTTGGGTTACTTTATTTCATTCATTCCTCTGCAAAAATAGTGTAAACCAGATTTTTTTCTTTTAAATTTATTTTTGGCTGTGTTGGGTTTTCGTTGATACACGGGCTTTCTCTAGTTGCAGCGAGCGGGGGATACTCTTCGTTTTGGTGAGTGGGCTTCTCATTGCAGTGGCTTCTCTTGTTGCAGAGCACAGGCTCTAGGCACGTGGGCTTCAGTAGCTGTGGCATGTGGGCTCAGAGTTGTGGCTGAGAGAGTTGTGGCTCGCAGTGCGGGCTCTAGAGCACAGGCTCAGCAGTTGTGGCGCATGGGCTTAGTTGCTCCGCAGCATGTGGGATCTTCCTGGACCAGGGATCGAACCTGTGACCCCTGCATTGGCAGGTGGATTCATAACCACTGCGCCACCAGGGAAACCCCAAACCAGAATTTTAAAAATCATAATATGATATTCCTTATTAAGGGAATTTATCCATATTCACATTTATTACTATTACGATCTGATGGACTTAGCAATGGTATCTTATTTTCTGTAATTTATTTGTTCTCCTTTGCCACTTTTTTCTTTCCTAATTTTGTTGGATTGATTGAGGATTTTGAGGTAATATTTCCTCTTACTTGAATAATTTAGAATTTAAACAAATAATTTCTATTTTTCTGAGAGTCATCATTAAACTATTAAACATAAAATGTTAAAAAAAAATAGATTTCTCATGACTGTTCAAGGTTAATCAGTATCTATAGACTATTTCCAAAGAAGACAAAAAGCTCCCCTGCTCCCTGCTCCCTAAGACCTGCCACCCATTGCCATGCAGAGATCATCTATAAATTTGTTAATTTTTAAAATATAATGTCACAACTATTACTTTGACATATACTGGTAATTTGCTACTTTCATTGCTCCTGACTATTCCTTGTGTGGAGTGTATATTATTTATAATTGATAAACTCAAATGTGCATAAAGTTTTTTATAACTAGATTCATTTTTTATTTTAAGTCACCCATTCTAAGCAAGGTAAGAAATAATTTAGTCACTTCCAGGTAAACTTGGTCAAATAAAATTTTGGAATTTTTTCTGCTTCTTTCTTTTCTGACTTAAATATTAATATCTGGGTGGTTCCAAAGATTTCTGCATCAAACTGTAAACTACTGAATAAAAATTAAGTTATTGTTGCTAAAATAATAACTACTAAAGTAACGACATGCAGGTATATTATTTCTATTTTTTCCCATTCACTTGTCAACTGTGAAGTAGAAATATATTTCATATTGATTTTTATTCTTTATTAAGACACCTGTTTGTTTTTTTCTTCAGCAATTCATTAAAAATAAACGCTGAGTATTGCAACATTCATTATTACTCTGTAAGACATGGTTGCAACTTTCAAAATGCTTAGAATAAATATAGTTAGTAAGATAAGAGATAAGACCGAAAAGTTAATAAATAGTGGCTTAAGTAATAGTGTAGAATATCAATGAAAAAATCCATATGAACACAGATAACTTACTGTCACGGAGCATGGACTATTAGTGGAGTTCAAAAGCGGGAAAGACCATTTCTTCCCAGAGAATAAAGACTGTTAGAAGCAAAATCTAACTGTACATTGAAATACAGTAAGCAGAGGACAGAAGGTCTTTCTATGTGGATGAATTGACAGAGCAAAATTAAAGAGATAGAAAATAGTTCAGAGGCAGCAAGTAATCCTCCATAATTTCCAGTGTAAAATTACCTTTTAAAGTGATACCTTTCTAAATTTAGAGATAGATAATTATGCATAGCTCTCCTTTGAGACACTTAGTGTCAACCTGACTGCTCCAGTCAGGCTAAAGCACAGCGGGTATTTCAAAACCATCTATTAATGGGTACCCAAAATTGCAGTACAGTAAAGTTGCGTTTACTTTAGGGTGATGCTGTTGTGAGAGAGGTGTAACAGAGCTGTGCTTGAGACTAAATCCTAGGAAAATAAATGGACCCCTGCTACTCTAGCAACTGACTATGAATTTCAAAGGCTGCATGTACATTGAGTTTTAGACTTTCTGCACTAAAGTTAATGGAATCAACATCTTAAATCCCCAAGTTGAAAACCTCCTACTGAATTTCATATATCAAACAATACTTTTCCAAAAGCCTTTTCCTGATAGAAGCATCTTTGGAAAAAATAATGTTTCTTACTTACAATATGTACCATCAAGCAGCCTAATTAATAATAAAATGGTAGAGGAAAGAAATAAAAGAATTATGACTATTTAATGCCATTTATATCTCATTTAAAAGATTTAACCATCACACTTCATTGGAATACAAACAATTAGTGGAAGAGGAGTCAAATACTGATGAAAGTTTGAATACTAAATATGGGAAATAAAGGACCGTGCTTATGGGTGCAGAAATGGAATAGAATGTATGCTTTCATTGTAACAACAAATTAAAACTTCTTTAACGTTTAAGGCAGACGAAAGAGCCAGATATGCAGCAAAGGTGGCATTTGCTACTTCCTAGTTATGTCAAGCACTTCTATTTACCTAACAAATATTATGTTAACCTGCTGTAATAGAAGTTACTAATTACTAATCTGGTTACAAATATAAATGACTAATCTGGTTACAAATTACTAATTTGGTTACAAATATAAAACCACAGAAAAATCGATTTACTTTTGTGAGTAATTTTGGAAGCAATTTAGAAGTAATAACTATTACAATTAAAAATTAATGTATGAAACATTGCAAAAAGCAAATGAGTTCGTATTAGGCCATCAAAGTGGCTTGGAAATGAAGTAGTAATTTCAGTTCTCTGAATCCATTTATTTGACAAATATTTGAATAGCTGAAGAGAGACGTCTTTAAGACAGCATTATCTAACTTAAAAAAACAAATGATCTTCAAAATGGAGAAGGAAGTGACAGATGATAATATGGGTATTCTTAGTAGTCTTACTCAACACTAATCTATTTTAAAGCAAAATGGTATTTTTTTCACTGTGAAAACTCCATTACAATTCTTATAGATTTATTGTTTACCATTTTTTCTCTAGATTAGCCCTTTAAATTTAATAATACTTAGTATTTTTTCCAAAACATGCAATGGACAAACAGGAAAGTTAGTGCAAATGTGTGAGATTTTTGCATTTGCTTACTCTAGCTAAGAAAGGTAAATCTCTATATTGAAACTAATATGTTGATAAAAAGAAGTAAATGTCAATTTTTCAGCTCTCGATATAACCTATATTTATTTTCAGAAGAAGAGCTGCATTTCAGGTATATTTAGTACTTCGAAGCACTGGCTTCCTATTGTGCTTAAGGTGTACAAGTTACAGTTGGTATTTTGACTAGCCTGGATAATATACATCAGCTAAAAGGATGAATCCTGTAGTGGGCAGAATGGTGGTCCCAAAGAGATGTCCACATTCTAATCTCTGGAACCTGGGAACTTTACTTTATATGGTAAAAGACTGATTAAGGATCTTGAAAAGGGAAGTTTATCATGAATTACCAGGTGGGCCCTAAATGCAATCACACGTATTCTTTTAAGAGAGAGGTTGAGTGAGTTTTAAAACAAGCACACAGATGAGAACACAGCACAGACAGAAGAGGAAAAGGCAATGTAACCGCAGAGGCAGAGACTGGAGTAATACAACCGCAGTCAAGGAATGCCAACAACTATGGGAAGCTGAAAGAGGCAAAGAACAGATTCTCTCCTAGAGCTTCTGTAGGAAATGTGACCTCGCTGGTGCCTTGATTTTGAACTTCTGGCCTCCAGAACTGTGAGAGAATAAATTTATATAAATTTCTATTGTTTTTAAACCACCAAGTTTGTAGTAATTTGTTATAGTAGCCACAGACAGTAATCTAGATCCTTTTCTTTTTTTTTTTTTTTTTGGTCTATCTAAAATAACATCCCTTTGTGCCCTGTTTTGAATGTGAGCTGCCATCTTCTTATAGACCAAAGATGGGGCAAGGAGGCGACACATGACCCAGGCTGTGCCATTAATATCTTTTCCTTCCTCACCCATGTAGCTTTAGTTGATTAGTCAGGCTACAAACCTGCCGAAACCTGAGATAATTAGAATATTTCTCTGAGCGGCTTCTTTTTCCCTTCTTAATTTAGAACCTTTTGGTGTCATCCTCTCCTGGTGGCAAATGTTGTAAATGTGAGTCTGGGAGCTTCTGGTGACTATATTTTTAGATTTAATTCATGGATGAGTCCAGGTGAATAGACTACAATAGTGGATACCTACAGTGCCTGGATCAGAGAGCCTTCGGTACAAATTCTTAAATTATTCATCTTAGATTCGTCTTTGCAGTTTGAGAACGTAGTCATGTCAATCATATAGTAGGTATTTAATAAATATTTGATGAGCAAACTGTCTGTTTAAATCAGTTTTTCTTCCATGTGAATGCTAACTTTGCCTGATTACTGGAAAGCCTTTAAAAAGACTTGAAAATTCTAACAGCAGACAGATATTTAGGGCAATCCCAAGTGTAGAGGTCAGACTCTTTTCTCTGGGAACTATTTTTTATCAATTTTTTTGGACAAAGCAGGAGCCACTAATCCAAATTTGGAAGTTGGGATAGGACACATTTCCAAAAATTTTTTTCTTATAATTTTTAATATTATTTTCCTAAAAGTCTCAAATAAGCTGATTTGTGAGGAGCTGGAGATGGATTAAGAGAAGTAAGAAATAACAAGCTAGAAGACAAAGGTAGCTTTTGTTTTCGATCTTAGAACCTCCACTGTTTAGTTCTCCAATACCCTCACACTTAGATATCCATGTTTACCCTTTTGCAGTACTAAATTGTAATTTTATAGAAAATTGAAATGAGCCATAAGTGTTTGTTGAATGGGAGTTCATATGATAATGAAGTATGTTTTCTGAACTGAAAACAATCCTGCCATTAAGGCAGATTTTTTGTTTTAAAAATATGGACATTGGTTACAAAAATACACAATGTGTTAAATTCAAAATTACCTGGACAACCTGATATTTCTTACAGCTCTTAAGTGTTTCTGGGTTGATCTCAACTTAATGGAAATTATTCTAACCTGACTCAGAGTTAGACAGTGATATATCCCTGCATCTCATCTATCATTGCTACTTATATATCATTGACAGAAGTAGAAGAATAGAGATGGACTCCATTACCAAGGTCTTGACATGTTATTTTAATTTACATTCCCTTCTTATGAAAAATTCCTATGTAAATGCAGACAAAGTGTGCTGTACTGAAAAAATCACATTAAGGCAAATGGTTAAGTAACATCAATCGTGAAGGATAATGGTTTGCACTGACTGGATAACTTTATTTCTAAAATCTGCGTTTTTCCCAAGAATTCCATGTTTGACTTAAAGTAGATTGTTTTATATATTAGATGAGTGATATTTTGGATTTTGGAAAATTTTTTCTTTCTCGAATAAGATTTAACTTTATAAACTCTGGTAGAGTTTTCCTAATAGCAGAGAATATCTTAAAGAACAAAGCATCCCAACAACAAAACTGAAAACAACAAAGAGCTTCCAAAATCATATTCAGTATATGATTGTATAGGAAAAGCATTATATGCATAATTTTTCAACTTTCACATAGACCTCATTAGCATACATATTATTGGAAACAATAAATCAATGAGTAACATTTTCTACTCCAAATAATATATATTGACTGAGTCACATACATAATGAAGCATCTATCTGACATTTGCTATTAAGGAGGGAGGAGAAGGAAATCAAGAGAAATACCAGTTAGAGATATATTAGAAAACATACACAGTCCTAACTTTATTTCCTATTAATACAAATAAAAAGAAAGGAAAAATTGTTAGCCACATACAACTCATGTTTTTATCCTCCATATTAGTGACTACTTATTTATTATTTAATTCAATAAGCAAACTTTAGTGAATATTTACTATACATAGTAATAATATATTTCTACTGTGCCAGGAGAATGGTCGGCAGATAATGTAAAATACGGTAGAATATTCTTTCAACATAAGAATCCTGCTCAAACAGTTCACCAAAATAATTAATTGTGTACTTAGTTTGCAAATATATTTTCTCACTAATTTAAAAAATATTTATTGAGAGCCTATATTGCAGTGGGTTCGGGAAGTGACAAAAAAAGTACTCTGAATCTAAGTGGAAAATGATAGCTGTAGTCTCTAACATCATTTCCAGAGAAGTTTTTTAGTATTACATTCTTTCTAGGTTTTTTTTTTTTTCAATAGGCATTGGCAATTTTTAATGTTTCACTTGTGCAGAGCTGAAATTTGCATTTAAAGGCACGGAAGGAAGGAAAGGCAGTTATCACAGCATGAATTCACAGATAAAAGATGCTGGATAAAATCATAGGACTGTTCCTCTTTAGCCTTAGGAAAATAAATAATGCGGTACTAAACTAGATGTTCATTTTTATTATATTTCCATGTAAAGACATCACCCAAATATCAGCTGAGCAAAAGACTTTCTGCCCAGATACCAAGCATGCACAGTTGATCCCACTTTGGAATAAATGCCCAGAAGGTACACGTCACCAGTGGGTGGGAGCTCTAGGCACAATGTTGGGTCTCATTCAGAAAGTGGACAGAGATTTGAATCAGTCAAACATGCAGCTTCAAAAACTGGAAATCTTTCATGACATTTGTTTTGAAAATAAATACAGGCTTTCTGTAGTGAGATTTTTTTTTTAATCCACACCCTCTTTAAAGTTTAAAGATACTAAAGATAGTTATTTTTTGTGTATTTGAAATGCAATATTTTTACTTCATTTAAAAATATTAGCATCATAACACTTTGCTTTAAGAAATACAAATTTATTCTATAAATATGATAAAATGTCAGAGTAACTGTTATAATTTTTAAACTATAGACAGTTTCTGTCATTTTAGGGAGACTGATTTTCTCCATGTATGAAAAGGAAACTTTATTATGCAGGTATAAAAATATAATGTATCAGTATACTAACCTAGAAGTTAATGGCATTAGGACTGAAGAAAATGGGGACAGAAATCTTTAGAAAGTCTATCAAACATTTGTCATGATTCTGTAATCATATAAGAAAGGTTGTTTTTTGTGGCTCTGCAATTGAAATCAAATCTCACTCTTCTTGTGTATTTGCAAAATAATATCAGTGTTAATCTGTATATGCAGCACAAGACTCTAGAACAAGAATTTGGCCCTTTACATTTGAAGATATAGAAAGTCAGATTTAATTTCTAGATTTTCCACAGAGATGACAAATGCTTTTTAACACTCTTCTATTTAATTATTTTAGAAAGAGGGATTTTCGAAAATCTTTGAACCAAAACAACTAAAGATTACTCTTCCTTGTATATATGTGTCTAATTCCTTTAAGATTAGTGGGAGTTATGTGTGCACATTAAGAAAAGACTATAACCTAAGCCTCAATTTCAAACATTTCCTAAAAACACTTTTTGAGAGCTTAACTAGAGTGGCTACCTATTTTTCACATACACTTATGTGCAAACACTTCCAAAGGAACTGCACTTACTTTAAAAACCTAAAATCACAGAAGGTTGTTACATTAACCAAGTTCAATAAAAGACAACCACAAATGGAATACAAAATATCTTTTCAATCTTTCTGTAATCACTTCTAAATGGGAAACAGAGCCACCTAGGGCTGAAAGTGTATTACCAGTCATTTTAGTAATTCAATTATTTGAGAAATATAACTACTGGAAAAATGCTGTAGACACAAAATACCAAATATATATACTGTACAAGTATACATATGCATATAAATAGAATTCACACTTTCAAGCATATTGTCTAAATACAAAAGAATAGATGAAGACTGCAGTGCATATCATCTACATATTATTCACATATGGAAAATCTTGTAATTAGGGCTAAAAGTGTAGTGAGCTTCAGGTTTACAGCAACATTTAGTTCTCTAGCTAAAATCTCTATCACCTTGAAAGGGTGGATGACATTTCAGTATTCCCTAAGTGGTGCTATGTAATCTTTCCTCTTTCCTCGTTCTTCCTAATTTCCAGCATTTTATTGTTTTTGTTACATTTAAGGCTATTGGTGTACTTAATGTCCTTGTAGAGTCAATTTTTCTCTATAGGAATAGTTAAAAAATACCATGACCATCTTGAGAAAGATCAGCAGTGACAGTGCTATCCCTGTCCTTGCTCACATTTGCAGGGAAGAATGAAAGTGATTAGTTAGCCAAAACTTATTTATTAAACATCTATTGATGCCTCCTGCTGTGCTAACCACTGAAGGCAATACACACAAAAAGATAGCTTTTATTGCATGGTTTCTGCTATATACTGTTTATTCATAGCAAATGAACATACATGAAATAAAGACCAACTAAGGATTAAAGCTGAGTCATAAAGATGATAAAAGTAACAGAAGTTTAACAACTAGGGAGATGACTATGGGCTGTAGTAGCCATTAAATAATTCATGAACTAGATGGGGCTCCCCAAATGGGAGGTAGCAGAGTAATGGTGTAAGAAAGAAATGAACGGCATGTGTGAGTGAAAATAGATGAATCTTTCTGGAACAAAGCTTTATTATGCAACATCATATGGTGATATATAAAGAGAAAGGTAAAGATAGAAATGATTATGAAGGGTTTTGAAATGCAGAGGTATTGGGGAGGAAATAAGGAGCCAATGGAAACACATTACATTTTGTTTTATAGTCATTCATCCAGATGTATAAGAACAAATAGAATTGAGTAGGATGAGGCTGGAAACAAGAAAATTAAGACCATTGTAATAATATGGATGTGATACAGTCTGATCCTGGCCTCGGGTGAAATTAATGGTAATTGCCAAAGTGTGGTAAATATATACCCTTGATTAGCTGCTGACCAAATTTTTTACCTACTTATTTAGGTATCATTCAGTAAAATAAACTAATTAAAACTTTTTTAAATTTAAATTCAGAAACATGGTAAAATAAATTCCTAAGAGTTTTCAAAAGAAATTTCAAGAAAGAACTCTTAAGGGTTATCATTATTCTAGAGTGACTTAAGCAATATTGACGTAGAGGTAATATTGCCACAAACTCTAGGTACTGTGCAATATTTCCTTTGCTGTCTGAGTTGATTATTAATCACAAGTACTCAAAAGAAAGTTGTTCTTTTGACTAGAGAAGACTTGTAGTCTTATAGGCTTTTTTTTTTTTCCACACTAAAATTTACATTTGAGGATGGGAACTCTTTAGATAAGATGGAAGAAATGATATGGAAGAAAAGTACAAAAGTGAAAAAGGGAACTCAAAACTAAAACAATGGGAAGTAGAGCACGAAAGCCAAGAGAGCAGTGGAGATTTCACCTAGGTCTGGAGGCTCTGGGCATTGTGAAAAGATAAAGGAGGCAAGAAGATAGAGCAGAAAGAAAACGGAACTAGAACTGAAACCAAGTTTCAGGTTTCATCTTGTTTGTGTCCAGGGGTAAAAGCAACTACTCATCCTAAACTAAGAAACCTAGATTAGCTGATTTCTAACTGTCCTGTTTTTAGTAAGATCTATCTATCACACTTCCAGAAACAGAAGTGCATCCATGTTAGTTCAGATAATGGGTTAAAAAAATGCCCAGGGAAGTAAGAGGCACGTGAACAATCTCAGCAAACTCATAGCTGAATCTCAAGAGAAAATGAAAAAGCATTCCTCCATTCAAAATACTACAGGAATTTTAGTAGTCCAAAGCCTGCTCCTGACTCTTAAACATGCCTGTGGGTTGCTAAGCTCGTGAGTTAGATTTTCCCTATCGGCTCCATGTCTACTTGTTTTTCTCCAAGTCTTTTTTCGAGGTGGGGAACTCTGCCTAATTATGTCTTCAACTCTCTTTATGGATTCAGTTTCCTCATGATTTATTTTTTACTAATACTTCTTACTGTGCCTCCCCCTTTCCTGCATCTATAATGTTTTCAGACACTATGATAAATGCTTCAAATATATTATCTATAATTTTCATAGTAATTCCTATCCAGTTTATTTTATTTTTGGCATATTAGAAATATAGAAATAATTTTATAATTGTTCTCTTAGGTGCCCAAGGCAAAAGAGCTGTTATTAGACAGAGCTAAGATTTGAACCCCTATCTTTCTGAACTTAAAGGCCTACTTTTCAATTTCTCTCTCCTTCCCACCCCACTTCCTTCTTCACCTTCCTTTATCATGGTTTTAAAGACACTAGTAGAAGTTATGAAGTCTATTATCTACCCTAAGGGAATATTGTGATGTCGCTGACAAGAAAGCTACTGAGATTTATGAGAGTAGCTGGGGATAACCAGACATTATAAATCTCTTTGAGCCCACTCCAGGAGATAGTAGATAACCTCACAGAATTCATCCATTTTAGCGTTTGCTAACACTCCTGTTTTATGGAGAAAATGATATAACCAGAAAAAAAATCAGGAATGTCCATGGTAGCAGTCTTCAAGATATGGGGAATAAGTGACATTTCAGTAAAATTTTCTGGATATCAGTATTAAATAGAAGGGTGAGATATAAATTTAGCATGTATCTGCCAAATTTCTAAGATAGTTAAAGACAAGGGAGTTAGTGAATTTACCCGAAAATATACCATAATTAAAAGAAGGAAGGCTGAGAATGGCAACTTAGAGACAGCTGTATCTAATGGATAACGAAGCTGTACCATGAGATTAAGAATAATGTGATTCAGGAATGAGAAAAGTGAGAGTAGCACATTTCAAGAAGAATCATTAATCAGTTACGTCATATACTACAGATATGGGATAAAACGAAGTTTAGTTTAATGATACAAATATGTCTTGCCTCTAGATATTTAGAAAAATAGTAAAATAGGCTAGAAGAATGTTTGTTTTTAAGTTTGTGGAAATAAAATGCTAGGGTTTCAATTGATTATAAAGAGCACTAACAGTTGTTTTAAAAAAGGTAAACAAAGCTCTGAGTAAGTGTTAATTAATCTAGGTCACTGTAAAAAGAATAGCTCTGATATTCTCAGTGATAGTCAAAGTCAATTTAGAATAATTCATTTTAAAACTATTATTTCAAACAGGAATGTACACAAGATGCCAAGACTTCTGGATAGAACGACATTAGAAGGAAGACTAAATTGAAGATATTTACTATGGGGAAGAAGACAAGTGATATGTTAGAAGGACAGAGCAATGGTTTCTAACATGGTATTTATTCAACAATTATTTCTTGGGCACCTGAGTGAGAGGATTTAGTGAACAAGACAAAGTCTTACCCTTGAGGATCTTAGAGTGATTCATAAACACATTAACAACAGCAAAAAAAAAAAAATTTTTTTTAATTTTATTAACATGTTATCAAAGAAACAGGGTAATGAGAAAATCAGTGACTAGGGTATATGGCTACATTGGCTATTGTACTTAAAGTCTTTCTGAGGAGGTGCTATTTGGGATGTCACTAAAATAATGAGAAGGTAGCTGTTAGCTTTCTACGGCTGCCATAACAAAGTAGAAAAGACTGGGTGGCTTAAACCACAAAATTTTATGTCCTCACAGCTCTGGAGGCTGGAAGTTCAAAAGTAAGATGTCAGTAGGGTTGGCTTCTTTTGAGGCCTCTATTGTTGACTTGTAAATGGCTGTCTTTTCCTTGTGTCCTTACATGGTCTTTCCTCTGTGTCTGTGTCCAGTTTCCCCTAAAAAGGACACTGGTCATATTGGATAAGGTCTACCTCATTAACTTCAATTACCCCTTTAAAGGCCCTATCTTCAAATACAGTCACATTCTGTGGTACTGGGGGATAGGGCTTCAACATATGAATTCTGGAGGGACACATTTCAGCCTATAACAATAACCTATGAAAAACTGGGCAACAATATTCCAAGCAGTAAAAACATCTCTGAGAAAGGAACATACTTAATATGTCAAAGGAATATCAAGAAGGCTGTCATGACCAGAGCATAGCAGGAAGAAGGCAGATGATGGGACTGAATTGGCAGCCAGGGGCCCAATCACATAGGGTCTTAGAGGGCACGATAAAGAGTTTGCATTTTTACCTTATTTACAGTGGAAAGCAAGTGTAGGAGTAGAAGCAGGACATAATCTGAATTATGCATTAATATGCCCTCTGGGCTTTTCTGTGAACAGTGGAGTATAGGGCAACGTAAAGGAAGGAGATCATTTAGGAGCTGCTATGGTAAGTGGTCCGGATAAAAGAATATGGTTTCTTGCACTAGGCAGCTGTAAACTTTGTGAGAAGTGGTCAGATTTTGCATTTAAAAAAATTTTTGGAAGTATAGCCAATGGAATATTTGACAGATTAGATGTTGGATTGGAAGAAAATGGAAAAATTAAAAGTAGTCATTCAGTTTTGTCTCAGCTTTTAAATTGAAGACAGAAGTGACATTCTGGATTACTATAAAAAAAATTAATAAGGAGTGTGAAAACTGTATAGAAGTAGATGTAATACGAGTTTGGGAAAATTTTTTTCAACTAGAATTGTCCAACATCACAATGGGTTGTCTTATAGGAAAATAAGTATCTGTCAGTTGAACTGAGCAAGTGACTAGAGTGGGATATAAGAGGAAATCTAATCCTTTCTAATTTTAAGACTGTATGATTGAAATAAATCTTTCTAATGTTTTTAGAGAGAATATTAGAGATGGCTTATAGGCTTATGGATATAAACATTTGTTGTGATTTAACTATCACAAACTATTGATAACAGTACTTTGGGGAACAAATTACAATGGATGAATATCATCAATGCAATTACATTTCAGAAGATCAAAATTTTAATTTCTAAAATATATCATGGAAAACTTTCAATTAAGCCACTATTGAGTAAGTGAATTTGTATATTCTTTCAGTGTAAGGAGAGTAAGTTTATTTATCAAAGTAATATTAATGGTAAATTTTTCATTGAGAACTCTGAGGCTCTATCATTGGTTCACTTTATTCACTATTAAATACTTGCACTGTGCCATGTATCTGGTGTCATTAATTAACGAAGTTGGCTAAGAGACTAAAGCTTCATTGTGGCCCAGAGTGGAATGCTAGTTTCATTAGTACTGGAAATTCAAGACAAATGGGGCTGCTTGGAGCAAACATCATAAAACGACTTCGTAGGACCATAGTGGAGTCTCCTTATCAAGCACAATAGAAATAATAGGAAACCCTATAGACGACATCAGGGAGTATCTGAACAGTTAATTTTTCCCTGGGGCATAAAAATAGAAACCCGAAATGCAATTTTTTACTACCTTGTGAGATTTCATTATATTTGGCTCATCAGAAGGTCCCTGTGGAACTCATCCCAGTTACCTAGTGTGGCAGTCAACTTAATAAATGTATCTTTGCACTGACTTTTCCCCCTCTGTTTTGGTCTCCCTAGTGATCATGTGTTGCTACTTATCTATCAGATATAGGTGGACTTAATTACCCTAATGGCATCGTGGGCAGAATGGCAATCAAAGTGCTTTGAACTACAAGAATCTATGGTGATGGTTAATAGATCATAATGTTCCTAGTGGGGAGAGGGATAAACAGCTATCTAGAGTGATTTTGACTTATATAACTAAAAATTACAAACTGGCAAGCAGAAGGCAAACTACAGCCACCAGAATGGAAAGTTGCAATCCTTCACCAGGGTAAAATTACCAGGTACACAATGAAGGTGCTACCCTGTGGAATATTCTATAATATGAAATAGACATTATAGCGAACAGGAGGGCGTTTTAGAAAAACACGCAATTGTTTTCTTTACAGAAAAAAAGTAGATAAGAGACAGTAGACTACATGTTTGTAACAAGAAAAAATTATTTGTTAAAAGTAGGTCACATTTTAACCTTCTATGTATCTATAAACAACTGATCCCACTTAATAAAGCCACGTATATCTTTGAAACGGAATTTTCCCTCAAGGGTTATGCAAATTATTAATTTTAACAATATTTTACAATTGTGATTATAAACTTCATGTTCAAAAACAAATGAATAATGCATTGAGGCATGTAAGACACTAAAATGAATATATTATTTTTTAATTCTTCGTTGGCAGATTTTATTGAAATTGCTCAGAAATAATTAAAAGTTTGGCAAAATAGCTACAATCTTCAAACTGCAGTTGCTATTATAATTATAAAATGTTGAGGTACCATGTCATTATTCATACCCATGAGAAAATCAATACCATGCTTCACAAGAGGCAATATAGTTGTAATAATTTTGAAACTCAAGTTTATAAGTTATGAATCATAAAGAGTTAATTAAATGCATTCATTTTTTAAATGAATGCTTTTTATTAGCCAGAATACACATTTTACTGTTTTTTTCATGTAAAAATACAGAAAAACTTAGGAATTTAATCAGGAACGATAGAAATACAATCACTTTTTTTCCTGCCATTTTTCTTTCAATACCCTAAGATGTAAAATTTAATATACTTGTGTCATTGCTATTATTGTCCTCTATTTTCTATATTTTTTATGTGACAACTTCATATTTTCTTGTACCTTTTTTATAATTACAGCTATGCAAGACGTTTTTATAATAGAAGTGTTTAAAATTTTTATGGCACTTTTCATCTTATCTGAGTTGTAACTAATTAAATAAGTAATTAATCCATAACATCTCTAAAGTAGTATGCAAGCATTTCATCTAAGTTAATTACATAAATTAAGAAAGTAAACATTACACTACAGAAATATAAACACTGCAAGCTAATCTAGTCAGATGGAAGTGGTTCCATTAAGCTTCCAATTAATCTGCCGGGAGATGCTATAAAGTGTATAAAAGAGGAATAAACAGAACAATCAACAGGAATAAACAAAAACAGTTGAAAGTTCTTTTAGAGTGTGTGTGTGTGCATGCATGTGCATGTTTGTGTGTAAATTTGCACAAAATGATAGTACTCGTATTTTGAAATAATTTCTTCATCATAATTGTAGCACTAAAACAGATATATGTGTCCAATTACTGAAAAAGTAAGTCACCCAATATGTCAATCCTGAGCACGACATAGGTTAATTCAACACTGAAAAGAAAGTCAGTCTTCAGCTTATATCTCTCATACAATAACATATACCCAAAAGTATATATTGTCTTTAGTATCCTCTAAACATTATTCTGTTTGAATGAATTTTGGTAATATTTAATAATGAGAAAACCCTGATTTTTCATCACTGATGTCTTAAAGTACCTGAAGAGATGGCAAAATACCCTGGTATGAGCTTATATTCTCACTTCGTCGGGCAGAAAACGTAGTGACTTTCTGTGAAATTTTTAGATAAAATCAGCCCAAGGTAAAGTATTCAGACACAATACAGCATCAAAAGTTGTATAATTTGGGCTTCCCTGGTGGCGCAGTGGTTGAGAATCTGCCTGCCAATGCAGGGCACACGGGTTCGAGCCCTGGTCTGGGAAGATCCCACATGCCGCGGAGCAACTGGGCCCGTGAGCCACAACTACTGAGCCTGCGCGTCTGGAGCCTGTGCTCCGCAACAAGAGAGGCCGCGATAGTGAGAGGCCCGCGCACCGCGATGAAGAGTGGCCCCTGCTTGTCGCAACTAGAGAAAGCCCTCGCACAGAAACGAAGACCCAACACAGCTAAAAAGAAAAAGAAAAAAAAAAAGTTGTATAATTTGTGTCAACACAATTTTTATTTTTACACATTTCAAGCTAATTGCAAAAAGAGAGATTCATAATGACTTGATAGTTGCATTAAAATATATTTTGGGGAAAAGTACCCAGTAAGATCTCACTGCTCTTAGCTATATTTAGGTAAGTCAGTATTCTGGTGTGATTAAGCCATTCATTCTATTGTACAAATATTTAATGACAACTGCTACTCTATGCTAGGCTCAGTTATATGGGCTGAAAAAAAGGCAGCCCATATAAGTAATTCTTTGTTAAATTATTTTGTTAAATCTGTGAGGCATTTAAGAAATTTTTGAAATACTTCAGTTTGTTTTTAAAAATTGCAGAAAAAGGATAGGCACACTATCCATTACAAAATTACTAGATAGTCCATTGTTAGGCGAATTTTACTTATTTAATCCAATGATAACTGAGATAAAGTGAAATAAAAGTCCCATTATTTCCCTTAATTTCCACTTTGAGTCACTGCCTAAACTAGGAAAGTGGAAAACCCATAAAAGCACTGTAAATTAATGAAAGATATATTTCACATTCTAGAAAATTTGAGGAACTATTGATGAAAGTTAAAATAATGAAAGAAGTGTGAAGTATAAAAGGATTTTTCTATCTCAAGAAGGAACAGCATCTTGAATAGGACTAAGAAATAAGTCCTAGTCTGGCAAAGCTCACAAACAATACTAATTTGTAGGGGAAGTGCTAATGGCTAGTGGAACAGATGTGACTCATAAAATTTGGGCTGCATATCACTTTGTTACTTACTGAAAATAGTAGTCTCTGTGGTCTTATAGCAGATACACTATTCAGAAAGCTGAAAGAAGTTACTAGGCACTAGGATGAAATTTTGGAAAACTTACAGTTTTTACCTGGCATAGAGACAGGACCATACAGTAAATCAAATATATTCCCCCTAGTGGAATATCTTTACCAGACATGGAGAAGACATAATGCTGAAACAAATTTCCCTTTGGGAGTGCGGGACCATTTTTATGGTACATCTTTGAGAGGGGCCATCTTTGGGACCATTTTTATTTATTCTCTTTTAGTTTTTGGAAAAAATTGTATTCTCTCTATGAACTGGGAAAAGATGATATTCATATGCTATATACTTGAAGAAATTTCTATGAAAGAGAGTATAGATGTGACCAGAATAAGGTATAGACTTACACAACCCACAACTCTCTATTGGTATGGCAAATGTTCTTACTGGGAATGTGGTGGGCTGGATTCTAATTAAAACTCACTAACTACCTTACTTGGATGGATGAAGGCTGGGAATGACAGTGTTCTTTATGTAAGTAAGAGAAGGGTGAATGACAAATCTGAATATCATAAGCACCTCTGGAACATACATCGGATATTGGATTTCTTTTTTTTTTTACATCTTTATCGGAGTATAACTGCTTTACAATGGTGTGTTAGTTTCTGCTTTATAACAGAGTGAATCAGCTATACATAAACATATATCCCCATATCTCCTCCCTTTTGTGTCCCCCTCCCACCCTCCCTATCCCACCACTCTAGTTCGACACAAAGCACCGAGCTGATCTCCCTGTGCTATGTGGCTGGTTCCCACTAGCTATCTATTTTAACATTTGGTAGTGTATATATGTCCATGTCACTCTCTCATTTCGTCCCAGCTTACCCCTCCCCCTCCCTGTGTCCTCAAGTCCATTCTCTACGTCTGCGTCTTTATTCCTGTCCTGCCCCTAGGTTCTTCAGAACCATTTTTTTAACAAGCAGGATTACCCCTGTGTGCATTAGACATAGGCAACTGTATCTATTAAAAAATAAATAGCATTTTGCATGTGGTAGTTCTAGGCTGTCACCATACCCAGGGAAGAATTTTATAGCAAAAGTAAAAGCTCCCTGTTCATGGTGCCTT
Source organism: Balaenoptera ricei (assembly GCF_028023285.1). Classification (NCBI taxonomy): domain Eukaryota; kingdom Metazoa; phylum Chordata; class Mammalia; order Artiodactyla; family Balaenopteridae; genus Balaenoptera; species Balaenoptera ricei. The sequence goes on from NC_082648.1 coordinate 72,867,925, forward strand.
TGGGTCTCATTCATTCTCATGTTGCTGCATCCTTGAATTAATGAAGTTCATCCAATAAAGTAACCATTCCCACTCTTCCTTTCTTGACCTATATAATGTGTTATAGAGCAGCTCAATACATTAGATTATGTAATATGCAAGGATAATGATATGCAATAAAGAAGGATAAGCAAACTGGGTAAAATTACCAGTCATATAACACAAGGGTTATCCGTGGAAGGAGAATCAATTTTTTCCTATGAAATTGAATTACTGCAGAAAACAGAAGGGCATTTTAGAAAAACACCCAATTGTTTTTGAAAACATGATTGGAGAGAACACTATACCAAGAAATTTAGAGCAATTTTAAACAATCAAAATGGCAAACACTGATGTATATATATCTATACCTATATTGATACTAGTATCAATATAGGTATAGGTATAGGTATAGATATAGATATAGATATATATATAGAGAGAGAGGCACTATCTGAAATAACTCAGGTCAAAGAGAAGCTCAAAGTTACAACTTCAAACTACTTAGAAATAATAGCAGAGACAAACATATCAAAACATATGGAGCTATATTCAAAGATTAAGAAAAAATAAAAACTCAATAAGCCACAGAAAACCAAATCAACACAATATTTTATTTAAAATATGAGCCAGAGTTTACTGCCTGTGCTGGATTGTAAGAAAAGAATGTGAAGAACTTTGAATGTGACTGCATATTAAACTCATCAAAAGTGAGTGGATCAGAAATATACTGATTTGTGAAGATTTTTTATTGTTAAGGAAACCAGGAGAATGACCTAACATTTCTTTCACTTCTGATCATTAAAGTGATAAACTAATTTTCTCACTTGGTGTTAGGTGTGGCCATGTAATTGAGTTCTACCTAGGCTTGGCCCATGAAAGTATCTATGGACCTCCTCAATTTGCTTTTCCCTTCCTCATCTAGTTTGTGAAGTTTGATAAGGACTGAATGATGACTCATGCAGCCACAAGATAGAAGGAGCTTAGGTCCCTAAATAAAGCTCATAGGACAGCCACTCTGCCGATTTTAATAACCAATTAAACTCCAAAATCTTCTGTAATATTGGGCTAGTACATATTTGGATCTATAATTGTTACAGGTCCTTGGTATACCCTAAATAGCAAATGAGGTAAAAAGAAACAAAATAATATTCTGACTGATAAAATGCATATGAAATAATATCTGTATTTAGGAATACAGAATTTGAAATTCTAAATAAAATACCATTGCATTAAATAAGGCACTAAGTAAAACAGTTATGTGAAATCAGCAAGTGGAGTTTGGTCCAGGGTTATTATTATTTTTTTTTAATTTATTCATTTATTTTATTTATGGCTGTGTTGGGTCTTCGTTTCTGCGCGAGGGCCCTCCCCAGTCGCGGCAAGTGGGGGCCACTCTTCATCGCGGTGCGCGGGCCTCTCACTATCGCGGCCTCTCTTGTTGCGGAGCACAGGCTCCAGACGCGCAGGCTCAGTAGCTGTGGCTCACGGGCCCAGTTGCTCCGCGGCATGTGGGATCTTCCCAGACCAGGGCTCGAACCCGTGTTCCCCGCATTGGCAGGCCGATTCTCAACCACTGCACCACCAGGGAAGCCCCAGGGTTATTTTTGTATCATATATGTAAATATTTAATTGACAACTCCTCTCATATTTCTGAGTCATCTTAAACTAATAATGTCCATAACAAAACTCTTATTTTTCTCAAAATATCTGCTCCTCCTTCAAGTTTCCCCCTTCTTTGTTCGTTAATCTCCATTCCATCAATTGCTCAAGCAAAAATGATGGTGTCATCTTTGACTCTTCTAGTTCTCTCACATCTCATATTTATCAAAAGGTCATGTCTGGTCTATTTGCAAAATGCATCTGAATTCTGACCCTTTCTCATAGTTCTTCAATCACCACTCTGTTCCAAGATACTCCCATATCTCACCCCTATTATTTTTTATTAACTGGCCCTCATGCTTCATCCCTTGCCTCTGGAGCGTGTACAATAGTCAGAATAATCTAAATATAGGTTAGATTGTCATTCATCAGTTCAATGGTTTCTAACTTATTTAGAATAAAAGTAGAAATTCTCCAGTGGCTCACAAGGACCTATGTGACCTGTACCACTCCATTCCATCTCCCAGACCTCTTCTCTTGCCCCACTCCCTTGCTGAGCAGGCTACAGTAACTCTGTTCTCACTTCTGTTTCACTAACAAGCCATGCATGTGCCTTTGGTAGGACATTTCAACTTGGTTCTCTCTCTGTCTTGAATTTTCTTGCACCATGTATCCACATTTCTTTCTCCTTCTCTTCATTCATATCTCTAGTCACCTTTTATGAAATAGCTATGATTTTCTTTATATTTCTCTTATTATGCCTTGTTTTCCTGCATAGCAATTATCACCTGGCATATTCATTACTTACTTATATGGCCTCTTCACCACTATATTGTAAGCTCCATGAGGCCAAGTGCTTTAGGCTGTTCACTTGAATAAGTGAATAAGTAAAAAGATAGCTTAATATTAGGAAATCTATTAACATAACTTATCACAACAATGCATGGATAGATCAAAGGAGAAAAGCCTTATGGGAAGTTTAAAAACTGAAAAGATATTAGAATTAAATTCAGTATTACCAATAAAGACTTAATAAGCTAGAATATTAGAATTCTTCCTTTATATGATAAAGAACATTAATCTTAAAATAAAAACTAATGTATTAAGGAATACTGACAGAAGAGGCATCCACTTTAATTTCAGAAGCTAGCTAATGACGTCCCATTTACCACTAAATTTAACATTTGTCTGAAAATTATAACCAATGCAGTACGGATCAAGAAACATAAATAAGAGAAAGCACAACCCACTATTTTTACACGATACGTTAAACTGGGAAAATCCAAAAGAATTAACTGAAAGTATATTAGATATTTGGGAAGGCAGTTGGAAATATCTCTACTTTTTTCTTCTTCTTTTCTGCTGATGAAGATTTTGTCACCATAATTACTTAAACTGCTTGTCAGGGTCACCAATGACACCCACAATTCCAGTTAAATGGCTGTAGTGATTTCAGACCTCACAACTACATTTCTGCAATCTAGAGAGAGAAAGAGTCTCTCCAAAATGATTCCAGAAGTTTTCTACAAATATTGCTTCATCAGCATGCTCATGAGAGGGTTTCTGGACAAATCCTTGTATCAGATCGGATGGAATGTGCTGTGTGGTTTAAGAAAGATCGAGTCTACTGGTAGAACTGAAAGCACACACGCTATGTTGAAAAAGGGTCGAGCGCTCTGGAATCAGAGTACTTTTTTTTTTTTTTTTTTTTACAAGAAAGGGGATGTTAAACTGAGGGGTTATGAAAATCAGTGATGTATGCTATATTTAAGTTAAAGCCACTAAGTGACTTTAATCAATTACCTGTAATGACACAATTATAGTTCCCCCAAAGCAGAGAGATCATTAAATTTTATTCCTACAGCCCAGGGGATAGCTGATCTCCTATCTTGTATGTTTCCTTAATGAATACTTATTATCAAAATTTGTCAAACACTTAAAATTAGTCTTCAATAAGATTAATTTCCTTGACTTTGTTCTGGTGAATAAACGTTAGAGATTGTAATAACAAAAATAAAGAAGAAACCCCTACATAAATATATGTTGAATATGAAGTATACAAATGTTGAGAATGATAATTTCCAGGCCAAATATAATAAAATGCTTACTATGAAATTTTACAAGGACAAAACTATATTTTATATTCAAAGATTTATTCTGGAACTCTGTGTTTCTCAGGGTAACTATATAAAAAGTAATATCTCTATATTATAAAAATGGGAAATACAAGACAGTGCATTCCTCATTCAATACAAATTGCTTATTTGAACATAGTTTCCTGAAATAAGGAAATTCAGGTTGCCTTCTTCTTTATTAAGAAAGCTGATAGAAATTCATATATTAAAAAAAGTAAATACAAGACTATCATTTTAATTTAGACTGTAGCAGAAGTAATGCTCTTCATTATTTTTTCTTTGAAATAGATATTGAATTTATAATAATACATACATTAACTAATATTAAAATTTATATTAATATCTGGATATAATGTTCATTTTAAACTTACAAAACTCCAGGAAAATTGGTCAAAATATTCCCCATGTGAATTAAACTTACCACCGGATAAAACTGCATTTTATTTAATCTGAATACATGTTGACACATTTTATTTAATCTGAATACATATTAATCTGAATACAATCAGTACTACCTATTATGATTATTTTTACCACCACCGCAACCATACATCTTTACTATTATTGCTATTACTAGTACCACTACTGCTATAATAGTCACTACTTCTGCTGCAAGTATTAAAACTGTGGTTATTCACTAAAAAATTTATATTTTTCATTAGTATTGCAGTGATTTCTCTCAAGCTTTCCAGATCTCACCATTCATCCTTTTATATATATGGGTGTAGAGGAAAAAGCAGTGTTAGAAACACACAGATTTTGGCCGGTTACTACATATTTAGCTTTGTTTTAGTACTAAATTTTCTCTGAGCCTCCATTTGTTCCTACATATTTAAAATGTAATAATAATATTTATCTTTTAGTTTGGTGAAAAATAGTAGGATAATGTATATGGAATACCTAGATCTAGGAAGTGATAATGTATATATTATGCTTGAAGATCAATAAATACTAATTTATTTTTTTCTTATCCAGGCAGCTGATTCTTATCTTCCTGTCCCTATTTTAAGATGTTCTTGACATGGTGAGTTTTCCATTTCTTTCATAATTTTATATATCCACATTTGGGTATTCTCTAGATCCATTAATTTTCTTGAAACAAAGAATCTGAAAATAGCTGATATGATATATATTCATCAATGGTAGGACATTTTGCAACAATTCAAAGTTATAATTAATTTAGCATTTATTCTTTTGTTATATATAAATCCTCCTTCAATAGAAATCGCTTTAAATATTCTCCAGAAAAAATGTGCTGAACTGTATATTAGTGAATTTTTATTGCCTTCATGTCACTAGTCAGATTTTGAGGTTTATCTTCCTAGACTCCTAACTTTTTAATGATAATTTACTGATAAGCAAGACAGTAGTACTAAAGTAAAGAGGCGATATGCATGACATAATTTTTTTTTCAGTCTTTACAACACAGCTATTAAGAAAACATTCAATTTAATTAAAAAAATAAACAATGTGGGCTGTATATTATATACATAAAATTTTGGATACATTAATATTGTAGCTATAATTAATAGTATTCTTCAAACATCAACTATCATGTAGCTTGTTTAATTCAATTATAAAAATCAAACCATCTAGTATAATTTCAAGTCAGGATAATACTAAAGGCAGTAAAATTGTATGTGGCACAAATGATTAAAAGGAATAATTCTATAATTTATTTTATTACAAGAAGTTGATCTCTCTCTGGATAGCTTTCAACACCAAACTATTTCAGGAATTGCCAGTCTGTGTAGGTTCATGAATTTTTTACTGAAATGCTGAAGTTTAAAAAAAGACCTTTTTATCCTGAAACTAACATCAATGTATTTAATGAGTACTCAATAAATACTTTATGATTGACTGGCTGGAACACCTGAAATCGTTGCTTTATTTGGTGGCGAATATAATAGGTAGCTTTTAATCGGATGGAATGAGCAGCTTCATGCTAAGCAGAATATGAACTTTCCTTTTGTCAATATAAATTGATTCTAAAGTTCAATAATGTTTGGATTTTTTTTTTCCCCATAAGTTTTCTATTGACTTTTGTCCTAGAATCACTCTTCTTTCCAGTTCTTCCATAATCCAAGGAAATACATGAAACAATTACACTATTTGCAGAAATTGTCTTGTAGGTAAAACACAAATGAAAAATTGACAGCACTAACTGCTATTATTTCCACTTTCAAAAGAATTCCAAATTGCTATGTCAAATTAAGTAAAATTATGCATTTATCTCTACTTATAGTACCATTCACTTTTTTAATTATCTTGATAGACTCAGTTTCTTTACTCAGTCTACATATTTTCTTAGTTCTGGAACAGTGACCCGTTCTCTACAGTTCTCTACTTGGGAGAATTATCTGCTGACTCTTTGAGATTTAAGTATTTTTCTAAGTGTGTGAAAGAAGTGCCTTTGTTAATTGTTTGCTCATAGCCATGCTTACACAATTTTGTGTAAAAGACATATAGAAAGACATGAATACTAATTGATTTTTGTTCAGTTATACTTGTGGTAGATAATATTAATAGTGATAAGCTGGGAGAAGCTATTAGACAAAGCATGAATGAATACTAGATTATACAAGGTACTTTTGCAACATAATAGAAATGCAATAGCATTTAGGGATAGAAAATGCAATAGCAAAATGGAAGAAAAGTGTTACTATGAAATTCACTGAAGGAGGTACCTGAATGGCTAATAAGTGTACAAAGGGATATTCAGTCCACCGACAATGAAACAACTGAGAATTAAAACAATAATATTATACTGATTAAATCACCAATAATTTTAAAAAATCCAGTACTACCAAATTTTGGTAATGTTTGAAACCAGTTAGCTTCATAAACTGCTGGCTGATATGCATACTGATGTAGTTTTTTTGTACAAAATTTGCTGATCTTTAGTAAAATTACATATACATACACCTCATGACCAAGAAACCTTCTGTGTGTTCTTCAGAAATGCTTGAGCTTAGGCTCCTGAAGAAGTGTTTATGTAGCAATGCTTTGGGTAGCAGGCACTGGATTAGAGGTAGCTTCGGTGTCCATATATAAGATAACTGATAAATGTTATAAATGCATGCATGCTATGTGGCAAAGTTGTTCCTTAAAATCATATCACAGAATTTATTTCTATAAAAAGCCCCCAATATGTAAACACACAGAGACAGAAATTAAATCAGTGGTTGCTGAGGGCTGGGGGTAGAAATGAGGAGTGACTGTAAATGACCACACCATTTCTTTAAGGTCTGAAAGAAATGTTCTAAAATTAAATTGTGGTAATGGGCGCATAACTCAATACACTAAAATTCACTGAATTGCACAGTGAGAATAGGTGAATTTTATGGCATGTAATAAGGTTGGTAAAATATGGAATTTTAAAGACAAATTGTAACACAGTACTATTTGTCTTTGCAAATATATATACAAAGGCAAATATGGACATACATACGAGATTCCAACATACCTAACATATTAGCAACTACTTTTAAGTGGATTCTTAGAAAGAGAAGGAAAATAAAGTATTTCAGTCACACAGCACATGTGTGACACAGTATAGAATAAGGAAGCCTAGCCTGTACAAATAATGAAGTGCCTTAAACTCACAAAGATTAACCTAACTCTTGTCCCTGGAAAAAAATTAAATACATAAAGCAACTATCAAATATGGTATTTGATGAAAACCCAGGAGAGGATAAAATTTTTTTAACATAAGTTTTGAGAATTCAAAGTGCTGTGCTGGTTATTGCAATGCCCAGAAAGGTTTGGAGGAGAAGGTAATGATTGTGTATACACTGAAGATTAGAACAACACAATGAGCTAAGTAGATGGGGCAGACAAGTCTTTTATGTGAAAATATACCTTCTTCATTGTTGTTATCATACTTGTGTGCTCTTTCATAGTTATCAAAAGCCAGGAGGACCCGGAGGTTTACAACTATTTAAATGACATGTCTTTCTTTTTATAATCTCTCAGAAAATAGCCTTTAATCATAAGGCTCATAATGACCACTGCCTCTTAAAAAATATGTTATGATAGGAAATTTATTTTAAACCTTAGGTTATTGGGCATATTGAAAGAAATAAAAGATGATACAAACAGATGGAGAGATATACCATATTCTTGGATTGGAAGAATCAATATTGTGAAAATGACTATAATACACAAAGCAATCTACAGATTCAATGCAATCCTTATCAAATTACCAATGACATTTTCCACAGAATTAGAACAAAACATTTTACAATTTGTATGGAAACACGAAAGACCATGAATAGCCAAAGCAAGAAAAACGGAGCTGGAGGAATCAGGCTCCCTGACTTCAGACTATACTACAAAGTTAAAGTTATAGTTTAACTTTACTATAAAATATCTAATAGAAACACAAAAAAGTTTAAGTGCTGTGTTTGAATTGTCTATTTTTCTTAAATTCAAGAAAAGAAAGCAACATATAAACAGGTAAAATAATCCTAATTATGTTATATATGACTCTATATAACTCTCATATTTGTGATCATTTTTGTTTTCAATTATGATAGCCTCTCATCTAGATTCAAATAATATTTTGTTTCTTAATATTCTTGCTGAAATTATTCACAAATATAATTCCAAAATTTTTTTTGATTAACTAGTAATTTTTATTCCATATTTTTTCTTGGACAATACTTTGTCAAGAATATTATGAAAATATATAACTTTGTTAATGCTTACACTAACTTCAAAATTTTAGCTAAGATAAATTTAAAGTTTTTAATTTCTTGCAGAATCCCCAAAAGATTTAGATGAAAAAATAAATCCTTTTTTGATATTGTGTGCTTTTTGTTGTAATTAATGTTTTATAAATTCAATGACCTCCTCACCTCCAAAAAGTTGTTTTATATTTTTTATCAAAGATTTCTTATGTCTGATAAGAGTATAGCTCATTTTTCTATTTTTTCCTTTCTTACCCTCACTAATGAAACTGGTAATAGTTTTGGACCCCATGCCATTTTTTCATGTAGTTACATCTTGTCTTTTTATAAAAGAAAATTAGAAAACCGCTAAGTGTTATAGATATTAATGGTTGTTAGAAAAGTATAATAAAAGACTCTCTTTTGAGAGCTTTTATGTCATTATTCATGAATGACTAATGCATTCAAAGGAGTAGAGCGCTGATCTCCAAGGCTAGGATGATGGACAGTGGAAAGGGAAAGAGAGGCTAAGAGAAAGCTGTTTGTCATATGTGAAGCTCTAATAACAAGCTTGCCTATAATGAGGTATTTCAGCTGAATTTAGAAAAAGAAACTTTTATTACATGTGATGGCATCTCAAATCTTCAAGGGCAAATCTGCTGGATACCTTTGTATAACTGAATATTTTTAAAGCCCATTAACAATACAAATTCCAGAAAGTAATAAATAGGACTTAGGGGGATTTCCCTGCTGGTCCAGTGGGTAAGACTCCGTTTTCCCAACACAGGGGGCCCGGGTTCAATCCCTGTTTAGGGAACTAGATCCCGCATGCACGCCGCAACTAAGAGTCTACATGCTGCAACTAAGAAGTCCACACACGCAACTAAAAGATCCCACATACTGCAGTGAAAATTCCGCAAGCCGCAATTAAGACCTGGCGTAGCCAAAAAAAAAAAAAAAAAAAAATAGGACTTAGGTAATGCCACGAAACTACACTTTTATTTCCTTTCTGCTACCAGATCACATACATGTTACTCAAGTTGTGGGCACTAAAAGAATCATAAATAGGGCCTCTGCATTTGTTGTCGTTCTCTGACTATAAGCAAAGGAAACAAGCTCTGGGTTAATAAAACATAACATGAGTTTATTACAAGGACATGGTGTAGCTTCCAGAATCCCAGGAAAGACTGAAGATCAAGAAGGACAAGATCCCAAAAAGTTTCTGGTATTATGATGGGAGGAACTAATGGGCAATCTCAACAGGATAACCCCATTGTTCCCGATATTTTTGTTTAAATGTTTTTCAGTTCACAATTCAAGTTCTGGAGAGAGATAGCCATGTGATCATCAGAGGAGAGTGTGTGCATGACCTTATTTGTAAGGTTGCATGAAAAGGTTGACAGGTTTAATTACCCAAGGGGGAATATTGAGATAGTATTGTTTTTTTAAAAAAGGAAATGAATGCTGGGAAGATAAAAAGAAAATTATGAACTATACCTGGACTCTTAACATCCTTCAGATCTATTTGAGTGTGTGTGTAATAATTACAAAAGCACATTGACTATTTACATATTGTCCCTAAGCTATGTGTCTCAAAGTAAGACTGATTAGAAGAATTTGGCCCTTATAGAATGTCTGTATTGTCTTTGATCTAGCAGCACCTTAATATCATGGAGAAATATACTAATTTACCAGAATAGAGTGAATGATTTTCAGATTGAGATGATGTATCAATAAATTAATCCCAAGCATACCATTGCTAAGCTAAAATGAGCATGGAATCTGGACACAGATTAATTACCAAGTAAATGTTTGAGGAATCATTGCTGTGACTAGCTTGGCTTAGGGATACAGTCTAACTAAAGAAAGATTATAGAAGAAAGCAATTTTGTTCACTGAGACTAAAAGAGTAGTTCTGGCTTCTTTAAGAAAGCAATTTTGTTCATTGGGACTAAAATAGTAGTTCTGGTTTCTTTAGAATAATTCAAGAGTTTATATTATAATTGGAGAATCAATTTTGCTTAATTTTTTTTATAGATTTGCAATATACAAAGAGAATTAGATTCTGCAAACAGTATTGTTTAAAATGAAAATAGGGAACTCCCTGGCGGTCTAGTGGTTATGACTCGTACTTTCACTGCTGAGGGTGCGGGTTTGATCCCTGGTCACGGAATTAGGATCCTGCAAGCCACAGGGTGTGGCCAAAATAATTAATTAATAAACTAGAAAAGAAAACGAAAATGAGTCGATAAAATAATCACCCCTTAAGCCTGTTGTATGTATCAGTCATTCATCTATTCATTTAAGAATGAATGAGTCTTTTTCATGTTCCAAGTAGTGTTCTAAAACCGGGGGAGGGGCTTCCCTGGATGGCGCAGTTGTTATCCGCCTGCCAATGCAGGGGACACGGGTTCGAGCCCTGGCCTGGGAAGATTCCCATATGCTGTGGAGCAACTAAGCCTGTGCGCCACAACTACTGAGCCGCATGCCACAACTACTGAAGCCTGTGTGCCTAGAGCCTGTGCTCTGCAACAAGAGAAGCCACCGCAATGAGAAGTCTGCACACCACAACGAAGAGTAGCCCCCACTTGCAGCAACTAAAGAAAAGCCCACACGCAGCAATGAAGACCCAAGGCAGCCAAAAATAAATAACTAAATAAATAAAAACATGGGGTATATTTGGTAGTGGTGGTGGGAGGGGACTCTTTCTTCATGGAACTTTAATTCTACTGGAGAAGATACAAAATAAATACCCCCATGAATTTATGATATAATGCCAGCTAGTTGCATGTACTATGAAATAAAAAGCAGGTAAGGAAATAGAATAAAATAGGGTTGGAGGTAATGTGGAGGAGAGATATTTTAGATGGAGTGATTAAGAAAGGCATCTCTAACTATCATCTGAATAGAGATGACAATAAAGAGACCAGACAAGCAGTTAAATCACAAAGATATTATCTAACCTGAAAGAGTTAGTCAATTAACATCTAATATGGCTTCGTTAGTCTTTAAGCATTCCATTACCCAGAATTCCATTGCCTTATTTCTTTTCTTATCCTACAAACTTTTCCCGGAACTTCTTATCCACTCATATTAACTATGATAAATATGATAACAATGTACAAATTCCTATCTGGTATCCTGATGTTCCTTCCAAACTTCAGACTTTTATATTCAACTGTCTGATAAATAGCTCAGCAGGAATGTTCCAGAGACACCTGTTATACAACCTATTAATGCTGAAAGGGACTATTTTCAGCATCCTCATATTCCTCTATTAACTCAGTAACCAAATACAGAAACCTGTAGCCATCCATGACAGTTTTTCGTCATGGAACTGTAAGTCTCTATTTACTCTTGAATATTTCTTAAATAAGAAAGCAACTTCTGTCCATTACTACTTTCCCTAAACCTCTATAATCTCTTACTTGAACTTTTGCAACAGCTTCTAAAATGGTTACCTAGGCTTCAATTGAACATCCTCAAGTCTGTTCTTACACTGCCCTTATTGAGATAATTATCTATAGGACTTTGTTATGGTCCTTCTCAAAACCATTCAGTGGCTTCATACTGCCTAAAGGATAAAGTCTAAGCTCGTTTTATGACATTTTCATATAATCAAGCCTAATTTTAAGCATGGTCTTGTGACTAAATCTAATAAATACTAGTTTTTCAGAGTTTACCTTAAACTCGCAAGAACTTTTAGGAAAATCTACCATGTCTTGAAACTCTCCTTTTGGATTCTATGATTTCATATTTAGCAAACACATGTAAGTGCTAGACCCAGATTCCTTTTGATGGCTTTTATCATTTCTGTATACCATCTCTCCTTTCCTATTATTCTTGCTTCTAACTTCCTTCACATGCAAGTATAATTGGAGGCCACTTGCAGGCAATTAGGGCTCTTTTGCAAAGAACAGGAAGTACCTGGGAGTTAATGACCTCATGGAACAGAGTTTGGCAAATACCCTGTGGAAGTATAAAAGCCCAACTTATTTGCATTGACTAGTGAAAAATTCTGAGGAGCAATTCACCTTCAGATCTTTCCTAAGGATTCAGGCTATAGTGAGACTGCCTGAAATTGTACACTTGCTGCTACTTCCTCACCAGTTTCTCCAGGATCACTTTTCTAATAAATCACTAGAACATCTTAAGGTCAGCTTCCAAAGATATAACCTAAGACACCACCCTCTCCTATTTTCCCTCATACCTTCTGGCTCCTCTTCACTGCTCTCTGTTGCCAGCTTTTCCTTCTCCCTCCAACATATAAATGCTGAGTTCATCAGCACTTAATCTCAGATGCTTTTCTCACTGTCCCCTCCCTATGCAATTTCATCTATTCTGACGGCTAATGCTAGAAGCAATTTTTTCCCTTTCAACTTAGACTTTCCTCTGAGCTTTAGACAATATATCTAATACTCTCCTCAATATTCCCACTTGGATGTCTCACAGGCAACTCAAACTCAATATATCTCAGAATGAAAAAAGTAATCTATCTCAACTCCCATTCCATATATCGGGTAATCACATTGCGGAAGAAAATCAACCAAGAATTTTTAGCATAAGAATCTATGAACAAAAATAATAGGTATGAGAAGGCTTCAAAGGGGCATTCAAACTTGGGGAAACAGGGTGGAAAGTTTTATTGGGCTAGTTTCAGGAATAGATAAACTTTTCATATGGATTAGCAGCCATTGAACAATCTGGTTTTTATCAAGAGGGGCGAAGAGACAGCAGATAATTTATGTGCAAGAGGACGTGGGAGGAAGAGCTGAAAAATCAAGTATATGCAAAGGTCACAATGGAAAATTCTCAGTTTTTCCATGTCTCACAGCATCCTTCTCCTAGGTCTTCATGACTTTCCTCTATCTCATTTGCTTCACCCTAGAGCAATTCACTATATTTTTCCTGATTATTCTAATAATCTTCAAAATGGTCTCTATATACTGTGAACCTTCTATAATCTATTTTATAATGTTTTATTAAATATCTAGTAATTATAAGATAATATAAAAGGCTATAAAATGTATAAAGCTAAAATACTAAATTGCTCATTTCTCCATCAGCTGGTTTAAGAAAACCTCTATATGCTTCTCCCTGATCCTATTCAATTTTGTCTTCAGTCAGCCATGACCACTTACCCGACTTTTAGCTTTAACATTTGTTCTCATGCTGTCCTTAAAAAGTCATCATTTCTGCCTGTATCTCTAAAATATATTGTTTATTTTTCCTGTGCTTAAATATAAAATAATACTGTAAGTATTATTCTATGACTTGCCTTTTTCAATAGACATTATATTCCTGATATACATATATATTATGTAAAACTGTTATATAATATTCCATTGTATATAAATATAACACAAATTACTTATACATTTTAATGTTGGCAGACTTTTTGAGGTTGTTCCTTTTTAAAAATTAATAAATTAATGAATTAATGTTTATAAATGTCATTTCAATGAACATTTCTATATATGTCTTCTGATGTATACATTATAAGGGTTTCTTCAAATACTTGAGCTGAAGCACTAGGTCTTTGGAGATATAAGTCTTCGGCTTTACTAAAGGGTGCCAAATATTTTTCCAAAGGATTTGTACCAATTTCATATTTATAATCCTAGCAGTAGTGTATAAGAAATTCAGCTGCTCTCATTTTCTTCAAATTTTAGAGTGTGATCTAATCCATTCCTCATCCTGCAACTACTATGACCTTTTACAAATGCAAATCTGATTGTCAACCAAACCCTGCCTAAAATCCTTTAATGGTTTCTCATTGATTCTAGAATAAATTCTAGAAGTTTAACATTGTCAAAGGATTCTTTTTGCTCTGACCACTCCATCATTTAATATTTTATAACCCTCTATCTCCACACTGGCCTTAAGTTTCTTTTTTCTTTTTTCTGCCCCAAGACCTTCATACATGACACTTTTCCTTGGAACTCTTTTTTTTCTACATCTTTTCCTGATTAATTTGCTCCTTTTGTGTCATGTTAAATGTCACTTCCCCAAGGAAGCTTTTTTGGACTCCTTAGAGTTTATTAGGCCCTTTCATTAACTGTCATTATTATATACTCTTTTTTCTAAATACAGCATTTATCACAAAAATAATTAAGAAATGTTACATGTATTTTTTAATGTGCCTGCTAATAACCTTCAATTTCAAATGAGCTCAATTACAGTCTCCTGTTCACAAAATTATTTGGAACAACTAGCAAATATTTTCAATAGACAATGCTCAGTATATGTTGAGTGGGAATGGCTAATCCCTATATTCACACACACATGCATGCATTATACTTTACATTAATTTTCATTCCAGAAGTGGTAGGTTATTATTCAGCAAATATTCATGTCCTCCCTACATTCTCAATTTCCCCAACTTCTAAATGAGGAGGATATTTTTCTGTGCCATTGATATTCATCTTAGCCATGAACCACTTTGACCAATGGAATGTGGAAGGTATGATGAAAGCTGAAACATGGAATGTGCCTGCCCTTTTAGGCATGCCATCTTGCCTTCTACCATCACCATGAGAAAGATACGCTTTAGCCAGCTTGCTAGTCGCTTCAGAATATGGGAGTCACATGAGGGAGAACTGAGGCAAGTATAGATTGGCAAATACCATCTGATCCATAGACTGAGATATAAGTGATTCTTTTTGTAAGCTTTTTGAGATTTGGTGGTTAATTGCAGGTAGCAAAAGGTAACAGGCACACTAAATTCTTAAAAGAGATGAAACTTTTAAAAAGATGCTGTATGGTCAGGCCAACCAAGATGGTTGTTCTCTTGTTCTCTGTACATCCTCTGTTTGACCAGTGCCTACTTAGCACCTACACGCTACTCACCTGACTGACCTCCTTACATAGCTGCCCCAGGAGCCAGCTAATGATTGGTATAACTTTAGCCACCTAGATAGCTTATCACAGGGGCAGTGAGGGATGTGCCCATCTGCTGGTTTCCTCGTAACCGATGAGCCAACCTGACATCAGTTCCCCCTATAACTGGTAACTTTCCCTCCCCCAGCGTGAAAACTGCCACCCTGTCCTTCATTGCAGTCAGCCACACACAGTGGGGTGTCCCTCCAGGACCTTGCTGTAGACAAGTAAGCTGCCCCTATCCATTAAACCATTGATGTCTCTCTTGCTGACTCCGGGCTCTTTCTTCAGTCTTGAAGTTGGGCAAGTAGACTGAAGTTGCAGGCTTGTGAGGTGCAGCCCAACAGACACAAAATTAACAGAGTTAAGTTTTCTCAAATAATTATCAATAACATAAAATGAATCCAATTTAGTTTGAAATATAAATAGCTGCTCAGATACTTTTTCAAAATAACTTAGATGAGAATAAAATATAAATTTAAACATTGGAACCTTTAAGTGGTGGACTTCTTTATTTTAGACTCTGATTATAAGCCTTTTTCCTCATAAATCCTTTCATGTGTCTTCAATAAGGGCCATGGCCATTATGAGCTATCACTGACAATTTCTCTTAACATTTTAAGGGCCAGCTTTAAACTGAACGTTTTCCATTAGATGTACAGAAAAGGTTTTATAATCCTTTTCTGTGATGACCCCTGCTTTTCAAAGCTGAAATATAAAATACTCTTAACCAATTACCCCATATTCTTAATGTCCAAGTTTAGCTTTTTAGTCATAAAGAAAAAGAGCCATTTAAGTTTCAGAGGTAGTGAGTATATCATAACTAAAAGCATATAATTTAAATCATGCAGATAACACAATTCAAGTGCAAGATATATCTGCTGGTTAAAGTAGCTTCTGCAATCTGGAAGTTATCTCCAAACTCCTAGACCAGGGAGAGTGAAACTAGAAAAAAAGTCTTTCTACTATACCACAGTATAAGGTTTATACCAGAATTTGCCTTCTTTATTGTGAGAGTCAGAGTCTCCTTTTTACAGGGTGGTGGTCTTGTGCCACCAGTATCCAAACAACACTCACATGTAGAAGCAGGGATTCTAAGGAAACCTCATAAACGCTATGACCTGTCTCCCTGGCTATAGTCAGTCCTTCTAGGGATAAACTTCTGACTCACGCCAGGCTGATTCTCTCTCTGAAAATTTAGGATTAGAATTCAGGGTTAATAATTAGATCTACTGTCTACACCTAGAAGTCAAGTGATATGAACATGAGCACTTAAAGGTGGCCACGTGGATGCTGAAGGCAGGAAACAAGGCCATGTGCATAGAAGAAAATCAAGCCAATACAGCAGATACGCAGAGATTGCAGATGGAGCTTCCCATCTGGTTTCCAAAGAGCTTTTCAGTTCCGTTTACACCTTTACCAAGAGGCCTATGTACACATATTTCTTTTCATGTACCTGTAAGGAGGAAAGTCTCCAATTCTAGGTTGTCCATTTGCCTGTGAAACTTATCTGTGATTGAATGAGATAGTTCACATCAAAATCTAACTTCTGTAATCTCAACAACAGTCTGGTAGAAAGTGCCTCCACATATTCCAATTTTGCTTTCTCTTTTCTCCAAGCTGAAGTTCCCATGCAAAATCTAACCTTTCTCAGCTGAATGTATGCTAGGAGACTGTGTATATTGATGGTTGTAACTATGTTAGCAGTGATGGAGAGAAACATTGTAGTACATTCTGTTTGTCTGTGTGGGAGGAGGGGGTGTTGAGATTATTAAAATTTAAGTTGTTTTTTTCTTTTTTATAACCAAAGGATATTGCTATGGACTGAATTGTATCCTTCTACTACCCACTCAATTCATGTATTGAAGGTCTAACCCCTGAAGTAATTGTGTTTGGAAGTAGAGCCTATCAGGAGGTAATCAAGGAGATAAGGCCTATAGGAGAACATATGGGCAGGGCACTGATCCCAGAGAATTAGTGTCCTTATAACAAAAGACACCAGGAAGCTCTCTCTCTCTCCACCTACCCGCGGAGGAAAGGCCCTGTGAAGACACAAGCAAGAAGGTGACTGTCTAAAAGCCAGGAAGACAGCTCTCTCATCAGAAACCAAATTTGCAGTCTCCTTGATTATGGACATTCCAACCTCCAGAATTGTGAGAAAATAAATTTCTGTCATTTAAGTCACCCACTCTATGGTATTTTGTTGTGGCATCCCAAGCTGACTGATACAGATATTTAACAAATTCCATGTGTAAAGGGGGCCTATGTCTATCTGCGAGTCCCAGAATTCACAGTGAAGCTGGATAACAGAGCAACTTGTAAGTTTCTATAACTTGTGGCATCCAGGTGAGACCATTAGGGGAATACAAATAGGAACAACCTTGCATGTACTTTAGACTTTCTACATAGTATTGATGACCTGGTCCATATTATGCTTAGAATTCAAATTTTTCATTTCAGGTTTAATATACGATCATTGTAGGGCATGCTAATGAATGTTCTTTTACTTCAGCAAGTGAAATATTTCTTTTACCAGGAAAGCTATATGCAGTGAAAATGTTGATAGCTTCCTCTAATTGAAACTACATTGCTGGTTATATATCCTCAAGTACAAGTCTTATATCTACTTTTTTCTATGATGCTAAGAATCATGACACTATTATTAAATAGAGACAAAATATTCTTCAAGTCAGAAAAAAATTGGTGTATGTGACCAAGAAGATTATGTATTACATATCATTACAGAGTTGTCACTCTTGTGATATACTGTAGAGTACTAAAAGCTATTGTTCCCATGAATTATAACCCCAAATACCTTCACTCTGAAGATTCATTTTATCAGGGAACTCGGTATTACACATCACCACTGTAATGTGTAACATATTTTCAGTGACATATCTTTATGGGATGTTATAGGCTAAAGTAGAGTAATTATCATTATAGGAAGGTTTTTACAAGAGATTTTATGTTTTAATTCCTATATTCAAAGTTATCTAAGTTGTCTCTGTAACAAGAATGTTAAAAATGCTCTTAGGTTATATTGTAAAGTCAGTCCTTAGGGATTTTAAATTATTTTCAACTTTTAAGAGGTCTTTTATGAGAAAAGAAATCATCAATAAAACAGAAAAAACTTTCAAAGCATACTCTTCATTTTACATTGCTTCAGCTTGTGACAAGTGGCTGTTTAACAGGAAAACAAAATAAAGGAAAGAAAAATCTTATTTTCTCCGTTTTGCTCCACCAAAGTAAACCATAAGCAAATGCAGAAACAAAGCTGTTTAAATGCAAAAGTCTTGCTAAATCCTCTGTCAGGCCCTATAACATTTAAATGATGTCTAAGTATTTTAAACATAATAAGAAATAACTATCTATAACTTATATGGATACCCACCTCTAGCTTCTGAGTTAAATTCTGGCCTGGCTAGCCATTAGTGGTTAATTAGAAGTGACATGAGAGATCCAACATTCAACACAGACTTGATTTTTCTGGTTTAAGAGCCTAGTTACTTTATGCAAATTGGCAGGAGACCATTATCAAGCAGCCCTGGCAATCAGTGTTTAATTTGTTGATAGCCTTGACAGTCATGGCCAAAGTATAATTGGCATGGGCCCTGGTGCAAAAAAATAAATAAATTGGATCGTGTACAAAACTAAACAACATAATTACCAACAATTAGACATTAATTAGGGGGTAGCAGATTCCCAAACCCTTCTGAATTTGGCCAAATCTAGACCTAATTATATTTTGATGTTGTGAAAACATCCATGTTCCTGAGATAATCAAGTGTTCAGAAGGTGCTTCCTATCGATTTTGTATTTCATAATGGATTACCATGTCAGGAAATTAAATATCTTTATATTTGGCAATGATCTAATAATTACAGAAAAAGTAGTGAGGTGGGACTCATGTTAATTTAGTAGTAATTTATATACATTACCTATTTTTATTTGATCACATTAAAAAACTGGTACACAAAGAAATGTATATAAAACAAATAAAGTCTCATTGATGAATATATTAAAGAAAGAGGAACAGCAAGAGACAGGAGAAAAAGTTCAATAAGTACCTTCCACTATAACAAAGAAACTCCATCTAATATTAGACCCCAGGGGAGAACTGTCACAGCACACTACCAGCCACAGACTTGATAATAGGTTTGTGCTATCAGGTGGGGCATGAAAAGTATTCATATGAAAAATATTTTAGCACAAGAAATATTTCATTATAATTATTAATGAAAAAAGTCCACAGCATCCCTTTGAGACATGAGAATATGTTACAGATGTTCCTTCTGATCAGAAACATAGCTGAAGAATATATGCAAATTTCAACAGCTTAGCAATATTTGAATAAACATTTCCTTATCCTATTCCTATGATCTGCAGACCCGAGACAGTGATCTCTGAGTTCTCCTACCAGCTAGTCATGGTACAATCCACCTGTTCTACTGGCGTATATTCTAACTACTTGTGACTACAGGTTATTCCATGCAGAAGACCACAGGTAAAATGGACATCCATGCTTGCTTGAAGGAACCCACCTGTTCTATCTTATTTTTCACTTTAATGCATATCAATCTGTTCAGTTACCTAGGGAGTGTGGACTCTATCCTCTGAGGGAAATAAGACACAAATTTTTTGTTGTTGTTTTTACATGAGTCCTGATTTCTACACCTCACCTCACACTCACTCTTCTGTATTGATAATTAGAAGTTACATCTATCTATCTATCATCTATTTGTCTATTTAGTGAAGCAATTTTTAAAGTATTTTAAGTAGAATATTATTTTAGGACTTCTGCTCCATGTTCTCTTACTCTGTTTAAGTCTCTCATAGAACTTGCAAGTTATACAACCTAATGTCACCTTGTGAGTTCTCATCCTAGACAATATAGCATTGGGTATTTGTTAGCATTTCCTATTCCATGAAAGCTTCTCTTCCCATGAATTCCACAACACTATTTTATTCATTGGATAAAAATGTGGTGGCTTATCAATAGTTATCAGCATAACTTAAAGGTTATTATCATTGAGATTCAGAGCCTTTAAATTTGACAACAATCCACCTTACTTGATACTGCCTTTGTACATTCTAATCTTATTTTTTCCAGATTGTAGCATGCACTTGTATATCCATTTGCCTTTATCCCTGCTGTTTCTACACCTGGTGATATCTTAAACTTTACCTGCTCTGTAAAATCTACTACATACCTACTGCACGACACTCAGCACACAGACTAAGCCACTGGTCCATCTAAACAACAGGGGATGGATTCTTTGTCCTTATAGTGCCTAGCAAAAAAGGTTTTGGCATATTGGGAATTACGAAATGTGTGTGTTTGTGTAATTTTTATTGATTTGTTTTCGACTTGAAGTCCATATGTGTCTTGGATCCAGAGAAAGGTGGGTCTAAATATCGAGGTGTCTGAGGCTAGGTGAAGTGAAGGTGAAGAGAAGAAGCAAGATAGAAGAAATACACAAAAAAATGTTAAATACTACAATTTTTCCTACTGTTTAGGATAGTGTTTTCCTCCTAAATAGCATATACCTGCATTAAGTATGTCTCTTTTGAGTGCAGCATCAAAGATGTTTACATAAGGAAACTCCTTCAAAGTTAGAGCAATTGCTAAACCACAGTGAGTCACCAGAGAAGGGGAAAAGATGCAGATCATATTGAGTGAAATTGTTCATATTTAAGGGCCTAAACCACCAGTACAACTCCATATGACTGCACTGAAATTAGTGATTTAGGGAGAAAGCAGTGTGGATTGTAACATATAGGTGGGGTACCCGTTATCTGGACAGTGTAGAAGCACATATATAAAACTAAAATGGTCTCTATATGACAACATTTGAGAAATAAAACTAAGGCTAAATTTCAAGTCTCTGGATTTCAGAGCTTTATTTCCAAACAGAATAGTTACTGGGTTCCAATGAGAGCAAAACAAAGGAAAGAGAAATATTTGAAGAACCAAGGCCAAAAAAAAAAAAAAAATATATATACAGTAAACAATGACAACAAATGCATGTTGAAGCATTTCATATAGAAATACCAATTTTGAAGAGAATAGTAAAGTGAATGACTAATTAAACAGTAAGTTTTTTAAAGGCTTCTTGCAAACACTCCTTTTTTGGCCCTAAAAAAAATTGTGCTTCTATCAGAATTTCTTGAAACAAATTGTATATGCAAATCTGTGTCTTGGTACCTGCTTCAGACCAGCGGGACTGACCACTTGCATTCCCAGAGAGAAGGGCATGGAGCTAATTGGCCCTGCCAGAGACTAAGTAGACCTACTGTGTTTCAATTTGGGGTGTAATTATATATCTGTGCAAGTTTTCGCATGCCAATTATTGCACTTCAAAAAATCTGCATATTACTAATATCTCTGCAACTGAAGAGGAAAAGGATAGTATTCTCTAAACAATACAATTAGAGCATTATAGGCAATTAACTTTGCTATTTAGTAAAAAGTTGAGAGCAGTAAAGACTGAAGTAATAAATATTCACAAACACTTCATCATTATACAAAATCGCAGAACAGCCACACATTTTTAATACGCAATGCAGGCAGTCATATTATTAAACTTAATGGCATCCAAGAAATGAGGAAACACTCACAGCCTTGAGCTTGTGATGAGATAAGCTTGTAGCCTGATCGGCTTGCATACAAATCATCTCATCGGAATAAAATTAACGTTTGATTTTTATATCTCTCCTCTAGCACTGCTGAGCCCCCCTTTTTATTTTATGAACAATTATAGAAAGGAAAATAAAAGTTTAGCCACGATATGATTTATCAGTGGGAGGGTCTATAATACATGATATTTTAAGTTCTTATTTCTGGGGCTCAATGTAAGGTTTCTTGTATATTAGAAAAAACAAAGAATGAGTTCTTGATGCTAAATACAACGTGAGAGATATTTTCAAGCTTTTACATTAATATAAAAATGCTTATATTTTAAAGCGTATTTTCACATTCCAAAGTAATAATAATAGCATGCTAATATTTAATGTTAAATTATTGATATTCATAGATTTAATTGGATTTTTTCTGAAAATTTGATATTCCCTCAAATTCCAATTTTAAAATTATGATATTAAAGGAGATAAATTTATTCTAGATATGTCCTTTCAAGATCAGTCAAAATAGCAATACTTGATTTTCATTTATTGACTAAAGTTTACATTCAAAATTTTAAATTCCAAAGTAAGTCATTTCCTTATATGTCTTTTGAAGTGAATTAACTGTTACAGGATTTACTTAAAACAGATTGCAAGCATCTCAAGGTAAGACAGTGCCCTCTTCCCTGAATATTTCATACAAAGTCTAGTAACATTTAGCATTCCATAGCTATGAAAGAGTCAAAAAGCACAAAATCTTAATTTCCATTTCAAACTTATACTGGGAAAGAAAATCACAAAGAAACTAAAGTAGAAACTCTTTGTGGGATGATATCTTAGACCATAATTCTTAAACAAAGGCCTCAAGTTATATTACATTCCCTCAATAAATAACTTGTGATTATTTACAACATCAGTATCAAATTTTATCTCCAAAAGTAAAATTAGTAAGAACTACCATAGTTCCTAATAACATGGAGATTTAAGCCATCCAAAAATTAAGAGAGTATTTAGGAAAAGTATTTAGTTAGTAAGCTAAGTTAAAAACTCAAACTTTCTTTCTTGAATCACCTTACTTACTAACAGATATTCATCTCATTGTATCCATGTAGACACCTCCTAAATGACAAAATTGAGGATTAAGTGAGTTCAAACATAAAGTGTATACAAGAAGGCCTGGCAAATAATACATGTTCAGTAAGTGCTAGTTATTACTCAAGAAGTATACCCGCACTTCAACTCCTTCTTGCCCACCAAGAGTCAATGTGTTACTTCTCATGCATGTTTTTCCAAGAGGAATTTTTCCTTTAATTCAAAAATCATAAAATGTGGTAAGAATTTGTGCCCAGATTTCAAGCGCTATTAAGTTCCCTTTCTTCTTCAAAAAAATAAACCCCACGGGAATTCCCTGGTGGTCCAGTGGTTGGGACTCCACACTTCCATTGCAGGGGGCATGGGTTCAATCCATGGTCAGGGAACTAGGATCCCACAAACCCCTCCATGTGGCCAGTAGATAAATAAATAAATAAACACAGATGCAGAGAACAAACGTATGGACACCAAGGGGGGAAAGTGGCGGTGGGGAGGGTTGGATGACTTGGGAGATTGGGATTGACATATATACACTAATATGTATAAAATAGATAACTAATAAGAATGTGCTGTATAAAAAATAAATAAAATAAAATTCAAAAATTCAAAATAAAGAAATAAAACCCCAGAAATCATAGATAACGCTTATGGGCGTGGCTTATATAGGTTGTGTCGGAGGTCCCCAAGACAACCTAAAGGCTCAATAATTCTCAAGAAGGACTCACAGGACTATTAAAAGCTGTTATTCTCATGGTTATGGTTTATTACAGAGAAAGGATACAGTTTAAAATCAACAAAGAGAAAAGGTAGATGGGGCAAAGTCTAGGAGAAACTAGATGGTACCTCCAGATGTCCCCTCCCAGTGCAGTCACATGGGGACCCACTTAATTCTCCTATCAGTGATGTGTGACAACACACACAAAATACTACCAATGTGGGAATCTCAGCCGGGTGTTGGGAGTTTCATTGGGTTCAGTAACACAGTAATGTATTGCCCACAGGACTAAAACAGACTGGCCCAAGGTGTCAGACATATGAAATACTGTTATCAAGTACAATATTCCAAGGGTTCAGGGTTTTCTCTCAAGAGCCAGCCAAAGGCCAATACTGAAGATAAAACTTTCTTTGGAATGTACAGCAATCCAGGCTTGCTGAGTTAACCCTTTTCTGCCCTGAAATATAAAATGGAATTCTAATCAGTGGACCAGCATGCAGAGAAAAAAAAAATCTTGGCACTATACGAAAAGATCCATGAATGAACACATCTATGTTTTTTATTAAAAGGAAATCATGTTACTTAATTATAACTTTTAAAATAATATCCTATTTCAAACTACTTTCTGCTTAATTGACCAATTTCCATAATTCAGGCACACCGTTCAGTAGCAGGCATAACTGATCGTTGTAGCTTATGCCCTGGCTCATGCCTTCATGCTCTGGTTCCTTAAATAGAGCCTCACCTTGTTCCTACCACTAAAGTTATTCTATAACCTTGTTTCCTCCAAATTCCTGCATGAAAATTCTAGGTCCTATGGCCAGACCTCCCAGCTCTGTGCCCTGACTAACAGGGTCCAGCCTGTTTTCCAGGCTCACGCCTACCACCAGGTTCACACCTGTCAGGTTCAGCAATCCTGCTAACACTGACCTCCTGCTTGACCTCCCTGAGAGCCCGCCTGAACTGCCTCTCTACCTTCGGCCTCTCCAACTCCTGTCAGGTTGGATGGGGCGTCTTTTCAATTCCCTGTAGCTTTCCCTGAAGGATTTACCTTACACTGACAAGTAAGCTTATTCTGTTTCCTGGTCTTTACATGGCTTCCTCTTCTCTCATAGTAGCTCTCACAGGGCTACACCATTTAGAAAGAAATTCATCTCTTTGTCACATAACATGCATTCAACAAGTATTTGGGGATTTAGTGAGTGGCCGTTAAATACCAGGCGCTCTTCTAGTGCCAGGAAATATGTGAATATGTAGTATCAGCAATTGAATGTCTATGTTGACATATGCATTTGCATTACACATATACACCACACATATAAGGTCCCAGTCTTTTTTAATAAACAAAAAAAGAGCAGTATGTAGAACTGACTTGCCAATTAGCCCCTTGTCATTATTCTCCTTTCTTTTCATAGTCCCCCATGGGTCTTTTTGTTCTTTGTTAATGTGTCCAATCCAGCTCAGATTACTTTTCAATCCTGCTAAAGGTACTATACCCTGATCTTGTTATAGTTTCCACTTCACAAATTCTAATCTGTACCACTGGTTGTAGAACTAGTATTCTTTGCCCCTACATGCCCCTAAAAGTGGAAAATGCCATAGGGTCACAGCCTCCCTGACATTAAAAACAAAAAATAAAAAACATATTAAAACAAAATGAATTGCCCTCTCTCAATACAAACAGCTGTAAATCCAAGAAGTACATGACCTCAAGTTCTCCTACTTTTAGAGGGAATCTCTTGAATTCACTGATATTCAAAGCATTAGAGAAAAAAATAATCTACCCTCAAATTAATATATCAGCACACACTAGACAAATATAAAAAAAGAAGCATTTAATAAATTGTCCATGAAGTAAATCATGGAAGTATAATCTTAAAAACCACAAAACAGACACAGTATTGAATACTATGAAGACTCAGTTTACATTCTATCTCATGCGTTCAGTTAAAAGTCAAAAAGATACATGGAAGCAACCTAGATGTCCATCAACAGATGAATGGATAAAGATGTGGTATGTGTGTGTGTGTGTGTGTGTGTGTGTGTGTATATATATATATATATATATATATATATATATACACACACACACACACTATACACACAATGGAATATTACTCAGCTGTAAAAAGAATGAAATAATGCCATTTGCAGCAACATGGATGGACCTAGAGATTATCATACTAAGTAAGTCAGACAGAGAAAGACAAATATCATATGATATTACTTATATGTGAAATCTAAAAAAAAAAGATACAAATGAACTTTTTTACAAATCAGAAACAGACTCACAGACATAGAAAACAAACTTACAGTTACCAAAAGGGAAGGGGGGGGCAGAGATAATCAGGAGTTTCAGATTAACCGA
Source organism: Balaenoptera ricei (assembly GCF_028023285.1). NCBI lineage: Eukaryota > Metazoa > Chordata > Mammalia > Artiodactyla > Balaenopteridae > Balaenoptera > Balaenoptera ricei. The sequence continues at coordinate 72,894,025 of NC_082648.1, forward strand.
TACACACTATTATATATAAAATAGATAAACAACAAGGACCTACTGCATAGCACAGGGAACTATATTCAATATCCTATAATAACCTATAATGGAAAATGATATGAAAAAGAATATATATATATACATATATACACAGATATATATGTATAACTGAATCACTTTGCTGTATATACCTGAAAATAACACATTGTAAATCAAATATACTTCAATAAAAATACACATAAAAAATCACAAAGACAGTAATCTCTAAAATTGTTGCTAAAGAGTCAAAACACTCAATATGCTCTGTTCTCATTGTGAGCATTCTTCCATTCTCTGAGCATAAACATTATAGTAAAGAATAGATTTGATGCTGTAGACAAAAACATTTTAGTGATGTAGAATAACATCAATCAAACCACGTTGAAAACAAAAAGGCAAGTTATAAGGATTTATATATATATATATGTATGTATATATATATATATATATATATATATATATATATATATATATATACATACACACAAAATTCATTACATTTACTACCATGGAACAATTTTATTTGATGTTGAATATTTCTTGAATAAATTCCTAGCTTCATTATTACAAATTGTAATTGAGGGAGTGACCCATTATTTCTGACAATATATTTAAATCTAATTACAATCTTAGCTGTAGCCAGAGAACTAGAAAAAACAAATAAGTGAATTTAGTTTTTAGTAGACCCAACCACTTTCTGCAAGAAATTCACTTTTATTTAGAGCTTAGCTTATCCAGCACTTCATCTGGGTCACATATTCACTCTTTCTGTAAATATGTGTTGAGTCTTTACCACATGCCTGGTCCTTTTCTGGACATTGAGGACACTGCTGAATCAGAAAGATAAAACAACTGTCCTTATGCAACTTATATTTCAGTGGAGACAGAAGAAATTAGTAAAAAAAAGTTGTGTTGTGTTCTGAAGAACATAAAGTGGGATGCTGTGATGGAGAGTAACAGGCGAGTGCTAATTTAAATGGAGGGGTCTAGTGGGAAGCCCTCTAGTACGAGGTGAGAGTTAAGCAAAGATCCAAATAAATGATGATCCTGGAATGAACATTATAGGAAGAGGGATGAACTGTTGTCAAGGTATGGAAGATCTTAGAGAATTCAGAAAACAGAAATATCAATGTGATGGAAGGGCAGTGAGTGTGTAGCAAAGAACAGTATGAGGTGAACTTGGCAAGTTAGTCCAGAGCCAGACCACAAAACCTTGTAGACAAGAGTAAGGATTTTGTATCTAAGTGTAATGAGTAGCAATTGGATGGTTTAGTGGCATGTGTATGGAAAATGGATGGTAAGGAGTTAAGATGGAAAGCAATGATGACTAGTTAGGTAGCCACAGCAGTGATATAGGTGAGAGATGATGGTACCATTGAATAGAGGAGGTAGTGATGGAAATAGTGCAAAGTGCAGTTGTTTATGATATGGTTTAAGTACTGTAAACAGAACATGATGGTGGCAGTATCTGGATATAAAGGAAAAGCAATAATCAAAGGATCAGCAATGCCTAGATTTTGGGATTGAGTATATGAAGAGATGGTAGCATTATTTACTGATGTAGAAAGCCAGGAAGGAACAGGTTGAGTGCATGTGTATGTTTCAGATAGGTTAACTCTGATGACACTACTAGACCCAAATGGAAATGCCAACTTGGTAAAAATATATATAATTTATATATTTATATAAAATTTATATAATTTATATAAAACTATATATTATTATGTTATATAATAGAAAATAATATATAGTTTATATGTGTGTGTGTGTGTGTGTGTGTGTGTGTGTGTGTGTGTGTCAGGAAAATTATCCCAAACTTAGATGAAAGAGATAACTGTGTTCTTTCAGTGTGGTGCTGGCCTTGACTTTCTATTAATTAGGCTATTTTCCAACTCTGTAGGGGCAGAGGCTAACTTGTTGATTTGTTTTTGTTGTTGTTGTTGAGTATATATGAATATAATTTCTGTCTAGTGGAATAAAAAAAAATTAGTTTTTTGCCTTATGAGACATTTACCAGTTTTGACTCAGAAATAAATATTATCTTAATATTCTTTTATTAAATTGCATATTATATATACATACATGTACACATATTTAAACACATGCATTTAGCTATTTTTGCATATGCTCCTTGGACTAATTTTAATAGGCTGTCATAAATTAATAAGTTAAATGGAATCTTTGGTATGTGTTTATTTTACATTTGCATGAGATTATTGAATTTATCTTTTTGAAAATTATAATGTAATAGATGTAATGGTTAAAGTTATATATTGGAAGCCACTGGCATGTAGATGATAGCTATGAAATAAGAGAGATTATATAGAGAGATAATACAGAAAAATATGTGAGAATGGTTCTGATTCCAGAGGACAGAAAAAACACATAAATTTTATTATATGCTCAAAAAAACTATTTTTTGAGGTTTTGATATCTTACTTTTTCTATTAAGTAAATTATGGATCAGAAAGCTTGAATAACTCTCCCAGAGTCTCACAGCTAAAAAAATGTTAGAAAGCAAATGTAGCCCTGGTCAGCCTGACTCAAAATTTCATGGCTTTTTTTTTTTTTCCCCCCGCAAGAGCAAGATAATTCGCCAGATGAAAATAGCTTAATTTGTTATAGAGCTAATGGGCAATTTAGTCAATCTTCCTGCTCTTAATTCCCATCCCCTTCCTGGTGTGTATGATTGTTGTAATTTAGGCTCTGTATACTGTAAAACTACCTCTTAACCTATATTATCTTACCCAAAGGAGTTACTTCAAAATTGGCTTAAGTACAGATCAAGTAGGAAATGCAAATACTACCATGGCATGAGGCATTTTAGCATAGGCAAAATATGAAAAACAAGCTTACATATGCTGCAAGATTTTTAACATGTACAATTGTAAATTTTTTAACTGAAGTAGTATTCATGAACTAAGTAGATGATTACATTTCCCTCTTTTTAATTTATGACTTTTCATTATATAATTATAAGAATGTGCATAATAACCATTGGTTAATCCTAAACCTAAAATTATAATCATTTATATCCATATATAATTTAAAATATGAAAATTTTAAAGCATTACTTCTTCAAATGAAAAAAATCAATTCACAGCGAGATTAAAGGCAATGCATTAAAAATATGTGATACAAATTAAATAAATGTCATTAATGCCTTCGTATTCACCACACTCTTTAACATGCATGTTCTGGTTATGCAGGTAGACAAAAATAGATTTAAGGAGCTTAGGAAAATGATAAATCCACTTATATGACCTCGATAATTCAGTGATAATGAAAGAATATTAAACAACTAGAAAATTATATTTTCTTGAAGAGGTAGGAGTAGTTAAAGGTGATTGAAAATGATAATGAACACATCTTATTGACTAGATAAAAATTTCAAAAGTAGTACAAATTTTATTGACAATGATACATTTATTGTAGATGCTGGATCATTGACTTTACATAAATAATCTCACTTTGGTATACTACAACTGCTTGAGGGCAGAGAACATGATATTATTCAACTGTGCATTTCCAGAGCACGTGGTGAGCCCCTCATACATACATTAATGTGTTATTTATTTAGTGTCTGTGTCTTATATACCATGATGACCATCTTCTAAATCTTATTACAATTCTAAAAATATAAAATTCATAACAGGATAAAATTAGAATTTTGGCCATTTTTACCTGCTAGAGATGTCTACTAATTGATATTTGAAACAATTCTTTAATAAAAAAATAAGGTAAATTAATGCTGGAATTTGTCTTCTCTAAAATAGGAATAAAATATTAAAATGCAATCATTTAAAGTATTGGAAAAGTAAATGCTTAAAACAATAAACAAATAAAATGGAAAAAATTATATAACTTATATCTCTTGGTACAAATCCTTTATTTTAAAAGAATCAACAACATAGAACCAGATGCTGAGGGTCTGCAATCCTTCATGCCCATTTAAGAGAACTGTAAACAATTACACAAAATATAAAAAATAAAACTTAGAAAAAATTATGAAAACAATGATTTCAATATGTAAACTATGTCATTAAAGGATATGAAATATTTAAAATTTATTACAATCATTCACAAAAATATAATTAAAGATTATAATGCCTTTAATGTAAGATGTTAGATCAAGGAATATTATGGGCAGCCAATCATGTGTTAGATTAATGTTATGAACTAGGAAAGTATTATTTGTAAAAAATAAATTTATATTGCATAAAGGCTAAATTAATTATTTGTCTAAATGGCTTTTTTCCCACTAAAAATAATTGCCAGTCCTACATCTTCATAATTTGTGGGATAGTCTACACAGATTTCCTGGAAATGTAGAAATTAAACTTCCTATCTTGACATGTTCTTAATCCTAAGATTAAAGGTGTTATAGCTCTCTAAAAAGGTTTCATGTCTGCCATTCATCATGATATTCTGATTCAGTAGGTAGGTCCTGATTGAGATAGGCCCTAGCAATCTGCATTTTAATAAGCATCTCAAGCAAATTTGATTCAAAATCTTTGTGGAGCCCTCTCTGAGTAAACTCTCAACAATTAATACCTAAATTCTGCCAATCTCCCTTTGCAATACTTTTTTTTTTATCCCTAGCCCATAGTCAAAATCTTCACAGTGTAACTCAGTTTTAATGCAACAATTATCAACTCTTAAGAGAATTTCTGCAGTTATTCCCCACAACATTCTAGACTGAAAATTAATATTATTCACCTTTAGGAATGAAAATTCTTAGAGACCCAGACACTCCATTTCATAAACTTTCACATCCTCAGTATTGATCCTTTGCCTGGAATGTAACGTATTTATTTATTGAATTATTAAATAATTCATGTTATCACTAGATCAACCCTGGAAAATCACTGCTTTAATCATCCTCTGAATAAGAATGCTTAATGGCTGCCAGTCAGAAAAATTAAAATTTCCTGAAATCCTAACTTGACAATATGAAATGCTGTTGAATTAGATAGACTAAGAAATCACATGAAACCATTGAACGTGCTTTTGTACCGAGACCATATTTTCATAATTCCTTAATTTCAGTCCTTACTTCCTTAATTTCAATCCATCAATCGATTAATTAACCAATAAGGTTTTTACAAATCCTTATTAGGAATATGATTTTATACAAAACATGACTCTTGCTCATATGGTACTTTAAAAAATAATTTCAAAAGACATATACATATATGAATATGAAAGTATGCATGACAGTAAACAGCAAATATAATATATATACACAGTAGAAGACAATCAGGATTTTGCATAGGTAAGGCTTAGTAGAGCTGAAGTGCCCTGAGTAGGTTTTAATGGATAGTTAGGCATTAGATAAGCAAAGAGGTAAGAAGGGTTTTACAGACATGATGAAATAAAAGATGCCTTTGGGAGATAAAGAGTAAATCAGTTTGGCAAAAGCAGAGGGTTTAGAGAGTTAAAGTATGAAATAAGTTTTAAAGGGTAGCTTTTAAAGGGTAGCTGTGTTTTAAGACACTTATGTCTGCCAGGACAAAGGATTTGTGGTTTATCCTGTAGGCTCTGTGTTACCTTGATGATTCTGGCGAAGGTAAGTGACCAGCAGAGTGACATGAATTAGATGATATCCAATGTTTTAAAATTGAAAAGAAAATATTTTGGAAAACTGAGATGCATGCATCTCACTATTTAATCATATACTCAACCAACGAGTACTTAACTCTATGCCAGGCACTATGCTGGGTAATGAGAATACAATGTTGAGCAAAAGCAAATGTATAAGGTAGTTTAAATTCAAATGGGAGAGACAGACAGTAATCAAATAGTCATGGACACTGGGAGGGGGAAGGGTAAGCTGGGTCGAAGTGAGAGAGTGGCTTGGAAATATATACACTACCAAATGTAAAATAGATAGTGGGAAGCAGCTGCATAATACAGGGAGATCAGTTTGGTGCTTTGTGCCCACCTAGAGGGGTGGGATAGGGAGGGTGGGAGAGAGGGAGACGCAAGAGGGAGGAGATATGGGGATATATGTATACATATAGCTGATTCACTTTGTTATAAAGCAGAAACTAACACACCATTGTATGCAATTATACCACAATAAAAATTTTTTTTAAAAATAAGAAAAAAGATAGTCACCCAACCATATTTATAACTTAAAACTGTGACAACTTCTGTGGAAAAGTGCATGGTATTTTATGAGCATATATTAGGATTACAGAGATGGTTTAGCTAAATGGGAATATGGGATTGGGGAGAGAGCATTATAGACAAAAGAAAGAACGTGTGCAGTGGTCCTGATGTGCCAAGGAGCAGGGTACATTTGAGAATTTGAAAGAATGCTAGTGTAGTAGAGAGGGAGGGAATAAAATAAGTAAGCCATGTAGCTAGAGAGGGAGATAGGTGCTGGATGAAGCAGGGCTGTTTAGAACTTTTAATGGCATTGTATTAAAAAAGAGCAATGGTAGTGAGTCACTGAAGAATGTTAATAGAAGATTGACATTGAGCTTAAAACATTTCAATTAGGCTAGTATACGGGAAGGGCACATTGGATGTCTGGGACATGTAGCTACTAAAATGAGTAATCCATAGAGGTAAAATTATTGAATCTGGGATTATAACTTGGTAGATAGGAGAAAAAGGGCAGATTTAAGGGATATTTAGAATAAAAAATGTAGCCAGACTGGCTATTGGAAGAGAAAAAAGGATTTCAATTATGACAACTAGATTTTTAGACATTATAGATGAATGATAGGTTCATTCATTATGACAGCTATATATAATATACAATAATACATTTATATCTCAATTTTTATATATACAATTATATATCTTAATGTCTCTTTACATATACAGCAATATATATTAATGATTTAAATATAAATAAAAGAATATATTTATTGATAATATAAAAAATTACACATAGTTAAAAATACTTTAAAAAATTTTAAATGCCATAGATTCATAGATTATGGGTTATGTGTTTTTTAATCACATATAATCTAAGCATAATTTTAGAAAAGTTTTTAATTTTTTTCACGTATTTTTTGTTGACCTATTATCCCACAGTAAATGAATATGAAATGGACTAAAAACCAAAGTCTACCTGTACCGAAAGACCAAACATTTTGCTCCTTTAAAAATTTTTTTTTTTTTTTAATTAATTTATTTATTTATTTATTTATGGCTACATTGATTGGGTCTTTGTTGTTGCGTGCGGGCTTTCTCTAGTTGCGGCGAGCGGGGTGGCCACTCTTCGTTGCGGTGCGCGGGCTTCTCATTGCGGCGGCCTCTCCTGTTGTGGAGCACGGGCTCCAGGCGCACGGGCTTCAGCAGTTGTGGCTCACGGGCTCAGTAGCTGTGGCTCGCGGGCTCTAGAGCGCAGGCTCAGTAGTTGTGGCTCACGGGCCCAGCTGCCCCGCGGCATATGGGATCCTCCCGGACCAGGGCTCGAACCCGTGTGGCCTGCATTGGCAGGCGGATTCTTAACCACTGCACCACCAGGGAAGCCCCTTAATTAACATTGTGTAACAATATTTGGAAATCTAAGTAACCCTCACCTTCCCCTTTTTCATAGCACAGCAGCAGTGTATTATATAATATACAAGAAAAACTACTCAAAATAATAAATAAATCAAAATAACTCAAACATTTAAAAGAATAATTCAAGAAAAGATAACTAATCTCATATTAATTAAGAGTGCAAAATAAGAGTCAGGTAATTTGAAATATCAAACTCGTCTTTGGCAAACGTATGTAATTATTAAATAATCAATTTAACTTTATTTGCCCATTTTGAATTAAAATTATATTTGTCATACATTTTGGTACATTATCTTACTTTAATCCTCAAAACAATCCTACTTTTGAAGGAACAAAGGCTTATGGAGTTTATGTGAAGCGCTTAAAGTGACATTTCTAGGAAGACTTCAATCTACAAACTGAAACTAGACTTTTCATTCTAACACTAAAGCCCACACTCTTAATAATTACTCTATTGCAATTTTGGTGTTGAAAAACACATTTCCACTAAGTGATATTAAAATTGTAATTAAAGATTATGACAGCCAGTACACTAATACAATAATCATTATGGTTATATCCATATTAAAATTGTGCGTTTTTCGAAGTCAGGGATCATACCTTATTTTTCAGTTCACAGTGTTTATCACAAGTATTTTGAGACGCACTGATGTAGATAGTGGTTAACAATTAACTACAGAATTAATCAGCACAATGAACCTCATTAATCAAAACTTACTGGAGAAAGCTTAATCTGAATTAGTGAACATTCTGTCTTCAAGGGTATCTTTTAAAAATATAACTAAATTCTACTAAATCATTTATTTAGAAATATCTATGAGCTAGGCTTTGATAAATGGTGAATAAGGTATATTTTCTGCCCTCAAAGACCTTACAGTCTTTTCCAATATGTTTCGTGTTTTGATGAAGTATTGCACAAGAAGCTGTCAGAACTAGGATGGCTATTTACGATAAAATTGTAATTGAATTTAAATAGTCAAAACAGTTGTCACTTAGTCAAATACCATTTGTGGTAGTGAATTTGGAAGTTATTTATGAAATATTCAGCATTATTTTAGTGCTGCTTCATGGTTGTAAATGCATTTTAAGTACGAATTCCTGAGTTTTCTTTTCAACACGTGTATTATAGCACAGCACAAATTAATCCAAATTTGGTCTTATTAACTGGAAAACTTAAACTTACCAGCCATAGTTTTATCATGTTAAATTATTTTGCTGATTTATTAAATTTCTTCTTGAGCAATTATCATCAATCATGAAACAAATCCACAGTATGTGCCTTCCTATACAATGCACAACATCTTTATGAAATATTTCTGTCAAAAGACCATAAACTGAAACTTATTGTGAGATAACATCACACAAACCCAAATTAAGGAACATTTTACAAAATAACTCTGAACTCTGAACTCTTCAAAAATATGTGTCAAGAAATAACACACAAAAAAATGAGTCAGGAAATATGCCAAGTTAAAGGGAATTAAAATATGACAACTGAACGCCATGCATAATTCTGGATTTTCTTTTGCAATAAAGGACATTATTGAGACAATTGAAGACATTAATAAAATCTATAGATTAGATAACAATATTTTAAAAGTGTTAATTTCCTGATTTTTACAATTGAACTGTGATTATCTGCTTTCTACTATCCCTGCTGCTTGGATCATGAGGGGGATGAAATCATGTGTGGTGGTGATAAGAACAATCAACCTGAAATGCAGTGTTTGGTGTAATGTCTTCCTAATGTGAACCTTTTTTTTTTTTCCCTGCTACTGCCCAGGCTCTCTATCACTACAGCTTCATTCTCTATGCTATCACTCTTCACTGAGTGCAATCTTGTAAAATCTAAGCAGCATCTAGAATACCTCAACTTAGGGTCTTTGGAAGCACTTTTTTCTATTTTGCTTTTTTTTTTAAATTAATTTTATGATGTAGGTGAGATTGTGAAAAGATACGAAAGGATTAAGAAATACGCTAGTCAAAGGATAAATACAGCTGCCAGCAGTTTTCACCATTTTTTTCTATGTGAGTATCATACTTACTGATTTTTAGTGATGATAGAAAAAACAACACATCACTTTCTTCTGTTATTTCCACTCAAATTTTAAACTTGAAACCACAAATAAATAAACAGATAAACACAGTAAAGGTGAAGACAGAGAAGAGAGTGATGTTGTCCATATCCTTAGTCTTCATAGTCTTGTTCCTGCCTAATTTCTAGCTTAATTTCTGGTTGAGTCTTACATTTCCCCTTATCCTATTCTCTGTTTTGAACCACTTGCTCTGAATATACTATAATGTTTTATAACCTCCACTAGGGATGATAATTTCTACTCCCTAAATTTCTTCCAAATGAAGAACAGTTATTCATTTTCCAAATCAAGCTCAAGCTTCACCTCCATGTAAGGCCTTTCCTATTCTTTTCTCTGCACAGGCAGATTCAACCATGATGATTAATTCTACGTTTTTTGTTTACATATTGGTATTCTCATTGATAAAGCTCCATTAGTAGTTCACATCTCTACCTCCTACACTTAACAAAGAGCCAAGCACATAGCTTGATGCTCAGTGAATAGTTAAGGAAATGAAGTAGAGATAAAACACAGATAAACAATTCACATCAAATTTTTCTGGTCTACTCTTACCTTTGGGAAGAAAAAATTGGAGTGTATTTCAGATTCAAAGAACAACAAAGCTAAGAAACAAAAAGGATATGGAGAAAGAAAAATGAACATAAAGTTCACAGAATGAAAATATATCCAAAAGAGAAATAAAAGGAGTTGCAAATCTCATTTTGCAACATTTCCTCACACCAGAACCGAGCAAAGGATATGTAGACTGCAAAACCTTGTGTGATTGTTTACCAGGCCAAAAGAGTTCCATGTGAATTTAATTCTTTCAATGCCAATACATGGTTTAGAAGTGAGGAAGAGAGGAGAACTTTTTACTCTCTGATGTGTTAGAGTACTGAAGAGACAGTATCATCAGTTGCTGGGCTAGAGGATTCCTGTGAGTCTACAGTTCTTTGAACATTGGTGACCAACTGTAAATAAACAGTTACGATATTATTGAAAATTTGTATAGCATTATGTTTTACAGAGCCCTTTCCACAAACATTAAGTCAATCAACTATTCTAATAGCTCATTTAAGTAAGCTTATCAGGAGTTTACAATCCCTATTTAACAAATCGAGAATCTGAGGTTCAGATTAAATGACTGTTCAATGGCTATCGATATCATACCTGGTGATTAGAACCCAAGACAATTTTTCTTATAATCTTCATTGTATTTCTTATAATCAGCATTGTATTCTACGGTGCTGCTTCAAACACATTACTAAGTAATAATTACATGATAAAAATTTCCCTTAGGACCATGAATATCAGTAATCTTTGTGATCTGCATACCCCAATCTCATCATGTGGTTTAAACTTCATAAATGTTTGCTGGATGAATGGATTTGCATTTCTAGAGTATTTATTTATTTGCTCCACATCCAATAATTATTCAGAGTAGATTCACACTGGGACCAAGTTGTTTCATAAATAGAAATGGTCATCCTGAATAACTGTAAAGTTTAGTGTCTAAAAAAAAGACTTTCAAACCAGACTGGCTTTACGATCCCAGGTTTTAAACTTCCAACTTGAGTCACTATGTGGAGGTTACTTATCATAACCACTCTCCGTGCCTCATTTTCCCTCTGGTAAAATAAAAGTGAAAGCCTACCTATCTCAGAAGGTGTTATATGTATTAAGTGAGTTGATATGAGTAAGGGCTTAGAAAACAGTCTGGCAGTTAGGAAGCATTATATGTTTTCACTACTATTATTATCACAGTATTGCTTATTATTATTATTTTACTCAGAAAATTTTGACTGAATACAGGCTCAGCCAGTTGTTTGACCTTGGGAATATTGTTTTATATCAGTAAGCTCAATTTTTTCATATGTAATATTGGATCATATTTTCAAATTAACATACTGACAACACTTAGTATTTAACACAATATAATTGCCCAATAACATTTATATATTTTAAAATTTCATTTTACTTAATAAATACTGAGTAACTATAGTGTATCAGGCCCTTTGCTAGTCTCTGAGGATGGAATAGTTTTATAACAGGTAAAATGATTGTTTTCTAATATTTTAATAGGGGATAGAGACATAATAAACTATTTTCACAAATATGTAATTACATATAGCGAATCCATATTCAGCCAGAACACTCAGTTAGAGCTAATATCTGCAACACATAATTTACCATTCACTTAAGTTTTGATTTATGGAGCTGGTCAGTTGTCTGTACATCTTTCAAGTTTGCTAAGGGCATGCCTTAGATTTTCAGCTCCGGGCAAAATAGATCACCCTCCATATATCCTGCAAATCATATTTTTTAATGATTAGGATTTATTTGATTTTTTTTCTTAGATTAGTGGTGATAAAGCAAATGAAAATGAGATCATCTCTAATGAAGCTGACAGAATTCTAAACCCAAGTGGTCTGACTCAAAGTATTCTACATATCTTTTAATAATTAATATTAATGATTCAATTTATTAAAGTTATTAGCATCATTGATGACTCTTCCAGGTATAAAATTACAGAATCATTACACTTTAAAACATAATCATAAAATTATATGTATAGAAGGCCATGCATATACAATTTTGAATATGAAACTGTCACAGAGAAAAATGTTAGCTAGCAAAATCTACATTAATGCAAGCATTAATGTTCTGCAGGAGACTTCCAGTTTAGGCTAGGATAAATTGTGATCATGGTGGTAGCTTAGTATAAGGGAGAGTAAAACCTAAACAAGATTCCACATATTTCTTAGAAGAGCTTCCTGTTACCCCTCACTTAATAGTGATTTTTATTACTACAGTTTAACTCTGTATTAGCAACTTTCATATTGGGCAACTATATTTATTATATGTGAACATTTATGTATTCTGCAGGTCACTAAAACAATATGACTTTCTCATCAATTTACTATACTAGGAGGATATATTTTTAGATATGCTGATGTGAGTTTTGTAATTATAATCATACCTTAAGCAGTGATGCCCACAATAGAACAATTATTTAAGGATATTTTAATTAATTACCTTATTTTTTGTTCAAAATGTTATTGTTTCTTTTTAAAAATAATATGCACCAGATCAGCAGAAATTGGTCACAATGAGCTACAGTATTTTACACAATTATGAGCATATCACATTTATTTGTATCTCTCAAAATACATTTTTACTCAAAATAGTAATCCAATACTTAGTTTGATCTTCCATGGTGTTATTTCTAAACAGTGCCATTTGATAGAAAAATGTTAATATATAATTTAATATTTTACATAAAGGTATAGGGGAGATGTGTATACTAGGATGCGTTTTTCTCAAATATAGTCAGCCTGAAAAAAAGTATAAAAAGGAGGAGGGGGAGTTCATTGATGTTTCTTATTTGTGTCCTTTTCCTATTTATGACTTCTTTACCTTTTACTTTTGAAAGTTGCATTGCATTTTATGATCTATAATACTGAATTAGTCTTTCCTCTCTTTTTTTTATGTTGTTTACTCTCTATTTATTTATTTAACATCTTTATTGGACACACCATTAAATCTTAATTTTTGTTATCTGCAAAATTTAGATAATATTGTCTCCTAATTGGTAGTTCACTGGAAGGTTAAATGAGATAACGCATATGACATTTGTACCGTACTTGGCAAGAAGATGTCACCAGATGTATGTATTATTATTGTCTTGTGGCTCTCCTTCCACTGTTGAAAACCAAGATTTGCTTAAGATTCTACCCTTCATTACTCTCTTCCATTTCTATGTCTCAAGTACGTGGCTCCACTTATTGTGCAATTCCTACAACCTAAACATTCCTAATGAAGTGATATAAAAATAAGGTTTATAAAGCTCCATTTCAGGACAAAAATGCTATTATTGATTTTAAAAGGTTGAGAAGCAACAATGAATTTATTATTACAGAGATAAAAAATGAAGGAAAAGAAAGTGCATTGTCTGGTCCTAACCCTTATTTACATTTTCTGTAATAAGCTTAGAATTCATATTAGTACAGTTACTTTAAATGCATATTAATAGTTGGCTACTCGGTATTTGGAATTAGTAGCATATTAATAACCACTTTCACATTTCCACAGAAAATGATTCCAAGGTATACAGGGTAAGTACAATTTACTATATATAGCATAAGTTCCTATAAATAGAAAACTCAGTTGTCACTTAAATTTTTGTAGATGCATTTGACTTAAAACAAAGAATGTACAAAAATTTAGGTAGAGTATAATCAAGCTTTTAAAGAAAGAACTTGTAAATTGATAATATATACAAATAATATTTGGCAGTTTATTAAATAACTGGATATATAATACGATTGGTTTACTTAGTTCACAGAGCTAGAAAACTAGAAATCAATCAAAATTCATCCCTTTACCTTATGCTTCTATATGCTCTTGTTCATCAAATCTCAGTTTTACACCTCAAATTTCTCTTAAATCTGCTTCCTCTTCTATATCACCATATTTAGTACTTACTTCAGAATCTCCTCAGTTGTCACCTGATGTGCCAAAATGTTATTGAACTCTTCTTGCTTTCATTCATATCGCCTTCCAATGAATCTACAAATGAATTATTCTAAAGTACGTATCCAGGCTTCTCTCTCACTTTTGTAGGTGTGTGCCTTTGTAATGCCAGACTATTAGCAAACATTTAAGTGCAGTGGTTCTCAAACTCTAAAGTACATCAGGATCACCTGAAGGGCTTGTTCAAAATAAGTTTCTCAGGACCTCAGAGTTTCTGATTTAGCAGCTTTGAGTGGGCCTTGATGATTCACATCACTAACAAATTTTTAGGTAATGCTGACATAGCTGGTCTTGGGACCATACTTTGAAAATCTTAATACGACCTAAAATGTTCTCCATAACATCATTTACTTCATTCTCAAACCAGCTCTCTCAACATATTCTCAAACATTTATATTCCATATAGGCCTAAATACTGTGGGCTCTCCTACATTTCCATACAGGATCATATGCCCATTCTTTCTGGAACATTCTTTATTTCACTAACCCATTTTTCTGAAACCTTGTTTATTTGGCTTCATGATGATTATATTCAAGATTCAGCTCAAATATAATTTTGGCTGGGACGCATTCCCAAGCTCTTTTCTTGCATAGGTCAGATAGAACCCATGTGTCAGGTAGTACCTTTGCATTCCTTTCCATAATACTCACCAACATGTAATTAGCATTTGTTTTTTCTCTTTTGCATACTATTATTGTGAGCTCTTCATCCTATTTCTCTATATATAAAGAAACATGTCTGGCATTTTAGCTCCATAAATGTTTACCATAAAGAGAAAAATGCACATGCCAATGTTTGGAAAAGAATATGAAAAAACACAAATAAAAAGTATGTCTATTAGGTTAATAGTATTCTTGGGTTTCTCTTTTAAAGCTCCTTTAAGGTTATTATTTTTATAAATAAAAATAATTTATTGTGTACTGTGAATCTTAACAATTACATAAAATATTGGTAAAATTATATATATTCTATATAATCCTTTTGAAAGGATGAATCACAATACATTTTTGCTATTTTTCTTTTCTTTATCTAGAATGTTCTCAAGTGGTAAGGTGAGATAATGTTTATAATATACTGATTGTTCATTATTTCATTAAATTAAGGAATATGTATTGAGAGCCTACTATGTAGCAAGCACTGTTCTAATTTATGAAATTTCCCAAAACTCAGAGATAACAGTAAACAGCTAAGCAGCAGTTCAGGTTGTCTGACCCATTTACTATTCTGTCAACTCTTCTTCAGTCCATGTAGTGTGGTTGTTTAAAATTGTGTGAAAATACCAGCTTACTATTCAATAAAGCTGGCTTGCAGCTCTCCCAAGATGTATTTGTGCCAAGTGTAGGTTCTAGCAAGGGGATGAAGCTACTGAAGAATTCTCATCAATGGAACAGAAGTTGGAGATAGAATGGAAGACACAATTGGGCAGCCTAATTAGAAAAGTAACCATGATATTCAGAATGATGATAGATTTTATGGTGGAACTACCTTCCTTGGGATATTCTCTGAAATTAATCCATGAGTTTTCTTTTTATTCCCAGTTTTGTTAAGGTATAATTGCCAAATAAAAATTGTGTGCATTTAAAGTGTGTGACATGATGATTTGATATAATATATACATTGTGTAATGGTTAGTACAATCAACCTAATTATAACACCTATCAGCTTACATAGTTACCTTTTTCTCTGTGTGTGGTGACAACACTTAAGATCTATTCTCTTAGTAAATTTCAAGTATACAATACATTATTATTAACTGTAGTCACCATGCTGTGCGTTAGATCCCTAGAACTTATTCATCTTCTAACTGAAAGTTTGTACCCTTTGACTGACATTTCCCTATTTCCCCCAACCCTAGCCCCTGGTAACCACCATTCTCCTGTTTGTTACCATGAGTTCAACTTTTTTAGATTCCACATATAAATGAGATCATACAGTATTTGTTTTTCTCTGTCTGGCTTATTTCACATAGATTAATGCCCCTTAGTACATTCATGTTATTATAAAGGGCAGAATTTATTTTTTAAGGCTGAATAATTTTCAATAATGTATGCATATCACATTTTCTTTGTCCGTTCATCCACTGATAGACACTTAGGTTGTTTCCATATCTTGGCTATTGTGAACAATGCTGCAATGAACATGAGAGTGCAGATATCACTTTGACACACTGATTTCATACCCTTCAGATATATAGTCAGAAGTGGGATTGCTGGATCACATGATAGTTCTATTTTTACTTTTTGAGGAAACTCCATACTGTTTTCCAACTTATATTCCCAAAAACAGTGTACAAGAAACCTTTTATATTTCTAAAGATTAATAGGCTTTTCTTTTAACTTTCTTTAGCCGGAATTGATGCATAAAACTTTTAATAAAACAACAGAATAAAAATTTTCAATGTGTGTATTTTAAAAAGTTGAAAAAGGACCCATTTAAAAATATGCAGAGAAATTCTTTCAAGTACACCTGCAAACTAGAACCAAATTATATTAATGATTATTAGATTTTCCCAAATATCTAATAAATATAGGTGGGGCATAAATTATGTATTCAAAATTCAAAAAAATAAAGAATTTCTTCATTATGTCACCAACACCCTAATATTTAACAAATACATATGTGAAAAGGACTTCTTTGAGAAAAATGAAAGTATTATTTATAAAGCAATTAATATGCTGCAAAAGGATTTACAAAAAGATATCCTGTGATTACACTGTCTAATACAATACATTAATATTTTGGAATATGTCTCGTTCTACTAATCATTGATATCTGAATCTTAGCCTTCCTTCCATTTTTATGCTTATAAGAACAGAGTTTTATTACATTGTGATAAATCCACTAGAGTAAGATTTATAATTTTTATAATATTGAATAAGAATTTTAGTCTACTAGGAGCAATTAAAATATATTCAATTGCCACTAATAATGTAGAAGACAGTCTGCTTATAATCATCATTGAATATTTAAGATGATTTGAGAATATGA
Source organism: Balaenoptera ricei (assembly GCF_028023285.1). NCBI lineage: Eukaryota > Metazoa > Chordata > Mammalia > Artiodactyla > Balaenopteridae > Balaenoptera > Balaenoptera ricei. Next base: position 72,911,167 of record NC_082648.1, read on the forward strand.
AAATAAAATGTAAGTATAACAAACACGTTGATGGAAAGAAGATTAACTTGACAATTTGCATAGAGCATACTGGCTGGGTGGAGCGTTTGCAATCTCAGTACTCCTTTGGGGCGCTGCACGGGTATACACAGTTACGCTGAGGATTTAATTAAAAGCAGAATGTTGACTTTCTTCTCCTTCTTGCTTTTACTATTCTCAGAAGATTAAAATGACATTTCTTGCCCTATCATGTCTTTTTTATTCATCACATTTTTATTGTTACTGTTTTTGTTTATAGTTAAACAACTGTGGCAGAAATTTCCCTCCCAGACTGCTCTCCCTTAATCAGAAATGTCTGTTCATTTTCATTGTGGTGATTAGTTAAGACAATTGCTGCCTTTCACGAGATCTGGACCCACAGAGAAACACACGTAAAACTCTTGTTTCAAAATCATTAATTTAATAATAAGATGCTTACATTAATATGGAGACTAGCTTGTCACTTCTTTGCTAGCCATGTTCTGAGCTCTTTTTTTTTTACAGCCAGATTGTCTTGCAACAATGCCTGTTATCTGATTCATAGATCCCTATTTATTCCTGACCAATACCAATGAATTCTGCTCTTGCCTTTGTGATCCCACCTCTGTTATGATCCTGCCCTCTGATTTTTCTCCTGAACCCTTAGTCCGACTTGCTTCCTTGTTACTTGCTTTATCCCATCCAGTATTCTTCACAACCTAGGATTATATTTGTTTCTATACTGAAGGCTGTATTGACAGTCACTTAAAACTTACCCTGGCTCAGCAGCAGTAGCTACCCAATTCTGGCAATGATACTTACATCAATATAAGGTTTGAAGGAGACATAGAGTTATGGTAATACTTTGTGATGGGGAATGACAATTCTTGGACAAAACAGATAAGCAGTCAATTAGCACATTAGACTACAGTAGTACCCCCTTATCCATTTTTTTTGTTTCGGTTACCCACGCTCAACCACTGTCTACTGACCCTAGACATTGCGTTTTCTTGCCTTCCAACTACAAAGAAAATGTCATTTCTCAGGACTGCAGGCTTGAAGATATTAAAAGTGGGTTATTTATCTAAGTTCCACCTAAGTAAGAATATTTTACACAACTCGAGAATGGGGGATCTTCAGAAATCCAAAGATATTCTTGAAATAGGAGAAAATTACCTTGACAAATAAAATGGCAATTTTATCTGATGGTTCCCAAATGAGATAACCAATGCATTCACATCCAAAGTGCACTGCAGTGGGAGATGAGGCATATGCCCTGCTGAGATAAGGAACTGTTGGGCCTTTGCCTGTCTTAAAGTACATTTCTTCCAGTGAGCAGAGATTGGATTTCTCTTTTCAGCTGCAACTTTTCTGCTCAAGTTATGCTGGAGAAGTATTTTTCAAAGAGAAACATGAAGCAACTAAACAGAATGATGATGAGAAATGATTGAAAATTCCAGTGATTTTAGGGGAATGGAGTTTATGTTGGCCACTCAAGCATAGTGATGATTTTCTAGTGGGAAAAAGAGGACTGGAAATTGCATACGTTGTGATAGTTTGGTGGCAGAATACAAAAGAAATTCTTTGCAACAGCATTTAAAATTCCCTCGGGAGTATAAACATTATCTCTTCCTTGCTTATGGGCAGCAGGGCATAGCATATGGAACATACACACAATATGAGGAAAAACTGCCAAACAGAAGAAACTTGCTTATTTCCTCTTTGTGATCCCAATTCAGTCTATAGATTCTTAGGCACTATTCCCACCCTAGACAAGCTGGAGATAGATCTAGGAGGCACAAACATATGCCTTAGAGGAATACCCCCAGAAAAATCTGAAAGTTCAAAAGAAATAAGAAACTATGTAACCTCTAATTCTACAGAGAAGGAAAACTAATTCTCTCCACAATTTGTTTTAGATACAGCATTTGGGAAGTTTGAAATAATTGGTTTGTGCATTGTAGTTTATAGTTATGTCCTATGGGGAATTAATTAACCAATATAGTTTTAAAATTCCTCTGCCAGTGTAAAAGAGCAAGGGACACCAAAGGCTTTACATTCACTTGAATTTACTGAATGAAAAAAAAGTCACTAAAACTTCATTATAATGAAATTATTTAATGAATATTGAATATCATAATAGTTATTACATTCTAAATTTTAAATAAATAATATAAATAAGTAAATTTATAAATAAATAGTAGCTTTTAGGTAAATTTTAAAGAATATGACTTAAAAGAAGTTAAGTTAGGGTGATTGGACTGGATTTGATAGGTTTTATGTGGAAATAGAGGAACGTATTTTAGAAACCAGTGACTTACTCTTTAAACTTCAGTCCAGTAATGATTCCGGTTTTTCCCCTTTTTGATTAAGAATCATATCCTTCTATTTCTAGAATTAGGGATGATTTTAGCTGTCTTTTCTATTTAGAAAATAACACTCCAAAGAGAACTTCCAACTTTTCAACCCATTTTAGAGAGGAGAATAGGTATGGCAAAATTGTTTGGTTTCTCATAAAATTATTTTTTACATTTTGTTACTGTTGGAATCTCATTAAGCACATTTTAAATTTAAATAATGTATTAATTTAACTGAAATTTCCAAGAGTGTAATATATTTATTTCCAACCTTCAGCTTTTCATATGCAATAATAACATATTACAGTAGCTACCCACCTGAAAAAATATCACAATAAACTCTACCCAAAGGACAAAGAAAAGTTTGTATTATTGAACAAGGAATATTAGGAAAAACAAGAAATCAAAAGATGCTCAAAAATATTATAATGTATTTTTTTAATTTAAAGATTTTCCTCTTTTTAGCACTTCTTAGCATAAGTAGAAATTAAAGTCACTGATTTCTTATTAAAAAGTAAGGAGAATAGTCTTTTCTAAGAGCTCCTGCCAAATGAAAAATTTTTATTTCTTGAAAACTCATCACGCTTCAAAACACCTTCATATGCAAACATGTAAATCCCACATACTTTTAAAATTGAGACATTCTTTCTGTTTTTTAGCAATTTGAGGTTTTATTTGTATATATTCTACTTGAGGTACATAGCTTTTCTTAACTCTGGAGTTTCTTTCTTTTCATTCATTTGGGGAAATTCTCAGCCACTGTAGCTTTTATTTGTTTCTTTTCTTCTCTTCTCTTCCCTCATATTGCCTCATTTCACCTCACCTGACCTCACATTTTCTTACCTCCTTTCTCTCAATCTCTCTCCTTTCATTTTGGGGATCTAGAAGATATGCTAAAATTTTTCATTATAGATGCATCTTATATGCTCTTTACTGTATTTTCAATATATCTTTCTCTCTGTGGTTCAGTCTATTTCCTAATGACCTGTCTTCCTACTCACTAACCCCTACTCCAGCTATATCTTAAATGTGTTCTTAATGTTAGTTTTAGAATTACTATAAGATTCATTTTATAAATTCCAATTTTCTGCTGATATTATCTAACTTATTATATTTTCTTGTGCATATTAATCATTGTTATTTAAATACCCACGTGTAATAATTCCAATGATGATTGCCATTTAACCTCTTGGTTTTCAACATTTAGTTCTGCTTCCTATAAATTTGCTAATTTTTGATAGAATGTTGAACACTGTGTATGCAAAATTATACAGATAATTTGAAGATCTGCATGTGGTTATTTTCAGTATGAGAAATTTTTTTTTTTTTTTTTTTTTTCTGGCAGGCAGTACAGTAGGGGCAGACCAATTTAATCAGTCTGGGATAGAACTGATTCAAAGCTGGTTTTCTGCCTTTAGGAGAGGATTTATTTGGGTTTGCTCTGACCCCAACTGAAGCTGAAGTATTTACCAGAGCCCATCTTTTTTGGCAGGTCCTGAACTAAATGCTTGCCTCCCCTGTTGTGAAATTGGCAAAAGCTCTCTTCAGCTTCCTCAAATTTTGGCCAAAGTTTAAAATTCAGCAAATGCTTAGGAAGGTGCCAAGTATTAGGCTTCCCTCTCTGTATTCCTCTTTAATTTCTGTGGTCTTGGGCCTCAAGTTCTGGCTGCCCCGGGAGACATCAATCCTGATTTTCACTTTACTAGTTTCAAGAGACCGTACAAAGCTCTGGTCAATTTCTCAGCACCTTGATTTTTGCACAAATCATTAAGGAAAAAGTGGCACAGGAATTTGGTCTCTGTTCAGTACAGTTCCCTTTTCTGCAGGATCTTAGTTTAAGTGCTGGCTACACTTAACTCCAACAGAGTTCTCCAATATTTTAAAATAGATGTAGAGATTTTTTTAAAGATTAGTTTTCATAGTTGTTCTTTATAATCTGTTCTCATGTAAGATAGTTTTTCCTTATTATATTATAATGATTGTATTAGGATATTTATAAAGCAAAGTGTTTTTAAAGGTAATATTGGACACTATAAATTAGAAAAGAAACTCTTTTGAGTAATTTCTTATGAGTTAATATATTTCAGTTCTTAGCTCAATAATCATCTTATAATATGATAATGTGTATTTAAAAAATGAAAATACTAAAGTATTTAAGATTTATTGGTTCTATCTTCTGAAAAGATATCTATTCTACCATACATAGATATAAGTATCTATCTTCATTGATATATGAGAAAGTTGACAAAAATAACAGAAAACAAATATCTGAAACTGCTGTAATTTTTGTCTAATGCTTACAGGAATTAGAAAGCTATTTTACTATAACTAGGTGCAAATCTTTTTCTATTTCACCTGCCTCCTATCTCTCACTCATCTCTCTCTGTCTCTCTGTCTATATATATACACATACACACATATACAAACACCCATATATAACAATAGCATATGTGTGTGTATACCAACTATACACACACACACACAAATACACATACACACATACCAACAAGAAACATATAAAGGATAAAAAAAGCAGTTGCTTGCAACAAACTTTTTCATCTGAATAAAGAACATTTTTGTAATGGTTCCTCAAACCAATATTGCCTGTTCTTTTTCTGCTTAATTTGAGGAATTTTTCTTTGAGTGCTTAATGCCAGGTTCTTATACTTTGTGTTTTGATATTGTACATTGATTTTACCTATATCATCAAGCACCCTAATTTCATATTATTTAAATGGCTTTATTGCTAACTCTATTTCTATGACCTAAAATATTCTATAAGCTCAGGGAAGCCAAAAGATAAAAATGAAATTCTGAGAATATATTTGGAAATAAATAACATTTTCAAATATATGGGCTTTGAGGAAGATACCAAAATAGTTTTAGGTGTTTAAATAAATAGTTTTGGCATGAAAATCTGATCATATGTCTTTATTGACCATGATCTTGTCTAACACAGGAATTGGAAGAAATCTGAAGATAACATATTGACTAAGTTATATAAAATTCAGTGAAAAGTGCAGTGACAAAGTCTACCAATTATTTTATTAGGCAAGTTGTCTGACAGATTATGGACAGTTTCTGATAAATTAATTGTTCTATCCATGCAAATTATTTCAATTCATTGAACATTTGGTTGATTTTTAACATAATGACGCAAGATGTCCAAACTTTAGCACTTTGTACACATGAATGTTTAGTAAAAAGCAAAATAATAAATGAAGATTTGAATAAGCTGTCCAGTCAAAACATTCAATAAGATAGCTTTAAAGAGTTTTGTCAGTACAAACTGCTGTTTAAATTAAGGAAATTGTCAATTATGAATGCTGTCGTCACTCAAACAACTGTGAACTGATATAACTTGAAACAAAATCTATTACATAGAAAATCAGTGTGTTTAATTCAGTTATTAAGATGATCTAGGTCCTAAAGAGTGAATATTTTGTGGGTTTTTTTCTAAATTTTAAAGTTGTGACTTGTACCTTTCACCAATAGTGACAATAATCTTTCTTTGGTAACTGAAAGTTTTATGTGAAGTCAGCCAAATTATTCTGAGATACAACATTCTATGTATCACACACACACACACACACACATACACACACACACAAACTCATAAAAAGCACCCCATATTTTTAATTAATTGCACAAATATGTGTATACTACATACAGATAATTGTACTATATTTGTTATTAATTTACAACTCTTTACTTTGCAAAGGGCAAGAGTGGTTTTCTTTCCCAAGATATATAATGTGTATATATTCACAATACCTATGTAAATATAAAATATACTTTGGATGGGATTTTTGTAGTAGTTTATAAACTTTTCTTTTTTTAAAGTAAAGATGACAGTTAGATAGAAAAACAGACGATATTACATTTTTAAGTGGAAATACTGTAATCTATTTTGACTGACAAAAGATGATGGAGTCTTAGAATTACTGTTAAGTGTAGACAGGACACCTTGCTGTATCAGTTGAAATGTCTAAGTGTAAGAGTGAAATCTGACAAACATTAAACATAATTTATTGTTTGAGAAATATACACTTTTTATTGCTTGACAGTTGACCAGAAACAAAGGCCAAAATTAGGTAAATTTAAATATGTTAGAATAAGTAGTTCAGTAAATGGGAATTGTGAAGCTCAGAGCACGGATCCATGTTTCATTCAAATAGAGTCAGAATTTTATAGGAAACTATATTTCAAATGATGCATATTCAAAACAGTAGCTAATGCAATTAAGTTTAGTAAAATGTTTTAAACATGAAGTTCCCAACATGTTGTCACCGTGATACATTCAAAACCAATCAACAAGCATTTAATTGGATTATACAGTCTAAGTGGATGTATAAATACATAACCAATCACAAAATTCTGCAACCAAAGTTGTTTCCTTTTGTCAGTAGGGTCTAAAGGCCATTGGGATACTTTTTTTTTCCCAATCTCTACTTTATTACAAAACCCCAAATGAATATTTTCCATGATCTAACTTTCTGCTTACAATGATTATGGTGTTTGACATTCTGACTTGGTTTTTTCATTATTTTTGTTATAACCTTCTCTACAGTTATAAAGCATTATGTCTTTTTAGATGAGTTTATTATGAAAATTATTTTGATGAGTTTGTATGATGTAGTTTTCTCACATTTTCATTGTTCATGTGCACAGAATTTTCTTCCTGTTCTATCGTCTTCTCATTTTACTATGATATTTTAGAGGCAGTTTGAATAGTAGTTTATAAACTTTTCTTTATATTAATTGTGACACTCTAGTGGGTAGAATTTATTCTTTGACTATGAATGGTGGTTCGCAATGGACTGATGCTTTTATGGTGCTCTTATAGTTATAATTTGAGAGCATTTCTCTGAGTATTAGCTTTAACTCCACCCATTTGTCCCTCTGTAATGCTCAAGCTTCAGCACATCTCCATTCTCAGGCTGAAATTTCCTGTTTCCAAGGCATCATGGGTATACAACAGAGTATGCCACAAAGAATATTGGACTTTTGTAAGCTTGGTTATCACAAATGTGTAGCAAATTCTCTATTCTGTGCCAGAATCTGCTCATTTTACTTCACTGGGACTTTCAAAGAACAAATGCATCTGTGTGAAATAAAGCACTATTGAAGGATTTAATAGCATAATTCGTAATGGTTATATCTTGATGATCATTCCAAACCGATCTGTTCCAAAATTTACTCAGGCTTAAAACATCTTGATAGACTACTGCTGTTGCTGCATTTCCAGATTTTTCTTCATGGGGCTATTACTTTTGATATGCCAATAGAAACTGTATTGTTAACAGAAGAGTTTGAACACTCATGAGAACCTCAGGGATAAAGAAGCAGTGAGTAGAAGTTGGAGCATCAAGGCTTATGACAGAGGCAGCAGGTAGTGGAAGCAGAGAGAGAAAGGAAGGATCAGTGGTAGAGATGATGGTGTTAAGAGACAATTTAGGAGAGGAAGTTGGAATTTTATTCCTTTTATAAGCTGCATGCTCTGAGTTCAGTGCAGAGGTCACTATAATTTTGTAAAAAGGTTTTTTAAAAAAATTTTCCAAGTCATATTTAATCATTCATTCTGTCATTCATTCAGTATATAGTTAACATGTATTTAAATATTATGTCACCTGGGTCTGTTGTAGATATTAGAGATACATTGGTAAAAACAAAATGTATTTAAAACAAATATCTTTCTTTATGGAGTTTGCATTCTGGTCTGTAAATTGGTATGTGATAGAATAGGTATCAGATTTGCCATAATTACTAATATGATGCATGCAAAATACTCAGTAAAGTGCAAAACATGTAAACGTTTATTTCTAAATAAATGTAACATTGTTATTTTTGGAGAATGGGTACTATTAGTACTACATCAGAAAGCTACAAACTTAAACATACAACCACCTCATAAAACTTTCCACTTAATATTTTAAAAAATGTTTTAAAATTGAAGTTAAAGTTTACATACAATAGCAAATGTGGAGAAAAAGGAACCCTCATACACTGTTGGTGGGAATGTAAATTGGTGCAGCCATTGTGGAAAACAGTAGAAAGGTTTCTCAAAAAACTGAAAATAGAACTACTATATGACCCAGCAATTCCACTCCTGGGCATATAGCCAAAAAACCAAGAACACTAATTTGAAAAGATACATGTATCCCAATGTTCATAGCAGCATTATTTACAATTGTCAAGGTATGGAAGCGACCTAAGGGTCCATCAGCTGATGACACTGTATGTATACACACACACACCCCACCACACACACAGTGGTATACTACTCAGCCATAAAAAAGAACAGAATTTTGCCATTTGCAGCAACATGGGTGAACTTGGAGAGCATTATGCTAACTGAAATAAGTCAGAGAAAGACAAATACTGTATGATATCACTTATACGTAGAATCTAAAAATTACAACAAACTATAAATAAAACAAAAAAGAAGCAGACTCACAGATATAGAGAACAAACTAGTGGTTACCAGTGGGGAGAGGGAAGGGGGGGAGGAGCAATATAGGGGTAGGGGGAAAAAGGAGTTATTATGGGATTATATGAAATCATGTGTGTCAAACTTTTGAAAATTGTAAAGTACTATAGAATTTAAAGAATCATTTAATTAAAAATTTTATATAAAATAAAATGTATAGCTCTTAAATGTTTATTAAGATGCGTTTTGGCACATGTATACACCATGCAACTAATCACCAAATCAGGATACAGAAAATTTTCATCACCAGAGAGTTTCCTTATGACCCCTTCCTATCAAATTCTTCTTTGCATAGGCAATCTATGTTTTTATTTCTATCTCATAAATCAATCTGGCCTGTTTCTTAACCTCATAAAAATGGTATTATATAGTATATACTCTTTTGTGTCTGGCTTCCTATGCTCACTGTAATATTATTGAGATCCACCCATGTTGTCAATGTATCCATAGTTCATTGCTATATGTACTATGGTGTTAAATTTCATGAATATATTACAATTTATCAATTATCCTGTTAATGGGCATTTGGTAGTTTCCAGTCTTTGGTTATTAACTATAAAGCTATCTGAACATCCTTGTACAAGTAAATTTATACACATCTTTTTCATTTCTCTTTGGTAAAAATCTAGCTACATCATGGTGTAGGTGTATGTCTTACTTTATAAGAAACTACTAAATACTTTACTAAAATGGTTGAAAATTTTTTATGCCACCAATAAATTATGAGAGTTTCTATTCACAGTTTTGCCTTGTCAGTCATTTTAATTTTAGACATTCTGGTAGACATAAAGTCATATCTCACTGTAATTTTAATTTTAATTTTCTGGTGACTGAAAAAGTTGAGCATCTTTCCATGTTCTTATTCAATATTTCTGTAGCATTTGCCCATTTTCACCACATTTGACTTTTCTTTATGAATTTTAGATACAATCCTCTTTGTCAGAGAGATGCATATCAAATATTTTCTCCTAGGTGTGGCTTGTATTTGCAAGGAGGTAAAGTTATTTTTTCTATGTTTTTTTCCAACTTTATGATTTTAAAAACTTTAAATTTACATATAATCACCTTAAAATGATTTTTGTACGTGAAGTAAGAATTTATGTGTTCCATTAAACTGTCTTGGTGCCTTTGTTGAAAATAAATTGACTATATATGTGTGCATCTACTATAGTCTACTATGTGTAGATTCGACTCTGTTCCATTGTTTTATTTGCTAATCCTTATGTCAATAACATGCTGTCTTGATTAATGAAGGCATATAAAAATCAAGAAATCAGACAGTGTATGCCATCCAAATTTATGATTGCTTTTAGCATTGTTCTGACTATTCTAGGTCATTTCCAATTCTGGAGTAATTTGAGAATTGGTCAGTCAATTTGCATCAAAGTGGCTGTTGGGATTTTTATAAGAGTTGCTTTGAATCTGTAGAATAATTTCAGAAGAACAAACATTTTAACAATATTGATCTTCCAAACCATGAACATGATTTATCTTGCCATAGATTTTCCTTAATTTTTCTCAGAAATGTTTTAATTTTCAGTGCAGATATATTGCATTTATGATTTTAATGTTATTGAAGATGGTATTTTGTTTTAATTTAATATTCTAATTGCTTGTTACTATTATGTACAATTGCTTTGTTATATATTGACTGTGTATACTGTGAATTTTGAATATTTAATATTTATCATATTTTTTATACATCTTTCAGGATTTTTCACATATGCAATTATGTCATGTGTGAATAAAGAATGTTTTACTCCTTTCTTTTCAGTTATTGTATTGAATTTTCCCTTTATATTCTTGCCTGATTCCACTGGCAAGACCTCTAGTACAATGTTAAATAAAATCATGAGAGCTCACATCCATGTCGTGTTTCAAATCTTAGGGGAAAAGCATCAATATTTTGTCATTAAGTATGATGTTAGTTATAGGTTTTTCAGAAATATACTTCATCAGATTGAGTTTTTCATCTATTCTCATTTTATTGTGAGTTATTAATATTTATTACATAGGTATTAAAGATTGCTGAGTGATATATTCATAAAGATTGTATTCATATGATATTTTTCCTATATCAATGTTGCAACTTAGATTAATTACTCTTTAAATATTAAACCAACTCTGCAGTCCATGGATAAGATCCAATTAGTCATGATGAATTATGCTTTTTAATTATTACTGAATTCAATTTGCTAACATTTTCTTAGAATTTTTAAAAATCTTTTGCTTGTGTTTCACTGAATTTCTAGATATACAGGTTAATATATTTCACAAAAGTTGTCAAATTTTGATCCATTTTTTTCTTTGAATATTTTTTGCCCTGTTTTTTTCTCTCCTCTCCTTCAAGAACCACAATTACTCAGTTATCTTACTTGATATTTTTCCACACACATATCACTAATCTCCATTTAATTTTTAAATTTTTAAAAAAAAATCTTCAATTTAGATAATTTCTATTGATCTGTCATTAATTTTACTGATTCTTTTTTCTCCCATGTCTAAAATGCCATTTAGCCATCTAATGAATTTTCTTCATATATTGCATTTCTGTTTGCTTTTTTAATACCTATTTCTTAGCAGTTTCACCAACTGTTCCTTAATATATCTATATTTTAACTCCTTAAACATATTGTAATACTTGTATTAAAATCATTTTTGCTAATTCAAAACCTATCTCATCTAGCAATCTGTTTTTAAACACTGCTTTTGCTGCTAACTATGTAACACAAGTTTCTGTTTTCTTACAGAGCTAGGATTTTTTTTTTTTAAGGCTGTATATTGTGAATGTTACTTTGAATGGAGAGATCACATTTTTTTTTTCTTTCAATGGCACTGATTTTACTTCCCTGATAGGCAGTAACATTTCTGGCAGATCTTCCTAACTTTGTTAAGTTTCTTTTTTTAAAACCACTTTATTGAGGTATGATTGACATACAAAAAGCTATACATGTTTAATGTATACAACTTGATGAGTTTGGAGATAAATACACATCTATGAAACCATCACCACAATCTATGCTTAGTTAGGATGGGTCTATTTCTGTTGTCTCCTTAATTCAAGAGTTATGTTCTGATTAAAGTGATGTCCTTATTCCAACAGAATATTCTGGGTTCTCCAGCGAGTTCCCAAGACTAAGCTGGAAATCCAGTGACATCAGTACTGTATGACCTCTAGTATTTCCTTTCAGATCTGAGCTGACCAGCAGCTACTCTCTTCTAGGTCTAGCAGAGAATCACCATGAACATATGAAGCCCAGTTCTCAGTTGAAGACTCTCAAATACCTCTAGGCAGAATTTTGGTGTCCTTTCTTTGCAGAGTTATGTCCCCTCTATTACTCTGATCAAATTCTAGCTGCTTCAGCAGTTCCAAACTCTGATTTCTGCCTCAACATCTCTACAAACCAGTAGTCAGGCAGAATGCTAGGTTGAATGAGGAACTTGCCTTTAGTTTACTTCTTTCAAGACTATTGTCCAAAATGTAAGGAATACATATAAACAAATTCCTTAATGCATTATAGTTAACCTCTAGACTAACAGAGATAAAGATCATAGAATCATAAAGACAGAGAGACAAACAATTCAAAGGACCAAGACATAGTAGCATACGTCTGAACAAAAATATATTTCAAGAAATAGATTCAAATAAAAAATGTCCAAACAAACAAAAATTGAGAAATTTTTTTCCACCAGCAGACCCTCACTACAGGAAATTTTGATACAATGAGATATTTAGTCAGAAAGAAAATTTTACTAGAAAGCTGAGAGAAGAAAAACGAAAAAAGAATGATAAAAGGGAGTGATATGTGAGTAAATTTAAATAAATATTGATGATACAATATTTATATGGAATTACAAGAAAACCTGTGTACGGTAAGAATCATATTATTCAAGTTAATAAAGTATATTCTCAATTGATACTTAAAAAAATTGAACTACCTAAAATCAAATCAATGATGCAGTTCATTCTGAGCTTTTCCTAAAAATCTTATACTTGACAAAGATGACCGTAATGTTTCCCTCAGTTTGATGAAACTTTTAGAAAGGCTTCTTATTGTTTCTCACTTGACCTCTCTCTCTCTCTCTCTCCCCCACCCTAACAGAATCCAGGTGGCTTAAATACAGAGATCTTCTCTTTTCTTAGGGAATTTACTTTAGAAAATTTGTAGTTAAAAAGTTTTTCTCTGCCCTTTTGAGATATAAATCTTTTTTAAAAGCCTCTTGTCAAGTTTATACCCTAAGATTGATTTCTCAAGGACCTGGGACACATCCCTTTGATATGGAATCATCAGGAAGATGGGCTCCTAACCAACCCCCAGTCTCTGGGAAGGTAAGAGCCCAATGGACTTCATTGGGCCAGAGCCTCACTCCAAAATGTAAAACTACCTTCTGTCATGAAGATAGGAAAAAGTTTACTTTTCATTCGGGAAGGGCCAATTAGCAAACACAGTTGGCCTTTATCCCCTTCATCTCTTAAAATTCTCTCGTCTTTTATTTCAGCAGAGTTGAATTCAGACTGCCGTCTGAACTCTATCCCCCATTATAATAGCCTAGAATAAAGTCTTCCTTACCTATTTAACTTTACCAGTGCAATTTTTGCTTTGGCATAATTGTAATCCCTCAAACTCTGAAGGTAGTAACATTTTGGAGACTAAACCTCTAGATTCAATTTAATCCAAAATCCAAATTTCAACTATGTAGTTAATGCTCTTGAGTAGTAGATTATCACCAAACTAGGACTATTCATGTGTCTAAAAAGAGGCTATGCAAATAGTAATAAATTTGGTAAGAACCTATAAATTCACTATGTGCTTCTTTAACAACTTGATGTTTTAACCTCAAAAAGTACTTTCCATTTTTCATTTGTATGTACCGTTTTAATCTAAATCTTGCATTAAAATGACATTACATTATTCCAATGAGAGTATTACTATCAGTATGCCTAAAAACTTTGCATTAATAGATTTTTTAGTAGACCCTACCTATAATTAAAGAAAATAGTTTAACAAAAGCTGATGATATTCTGTGCACGTAATTCTTAGATGCGTTCATATTTCATACCCCCCAATATTGTACAGTATTAACAGCATATATATTATTTTTTCTCTGAATATAGATAACATTTAATGGAAGTTGCAAGAATTATATAATTAAAAGTTATAGTGTGTTAAGGTCAGGTATCCTTCAGAAAAAAACAAATCTGTAAAGTTTAATGAAGATAAATCTACATTGTGATTTATTAGTAGTAATGTTGTCAAAGCCATAAACTTATCGTATTCCTTAGCCTTTGGAATTATTTTCTTCTAAGGAAAATATTAATTAAGGGATATTATTACTTCTGACCGTTTTTCATATGACTTATATTTAGTTCTAAATTGCAATAATTTTAGCAACTTTCAACATTCTTAATATAATATCAGCATCAAGGTTTAATTTAATCTATCTTAAGCAAATCAATCTTTATTTCTCAGTTTGATTGTAATAAAAACAGTCTATATTTTCCATCTTCCTGTGGACAGACAAGTCAAAAGCAAGGCTAGACATTAGAAGGGAGAGAGGCATGAGAATAAGGAAACTAACGACACAAATGAGAAGATGAATTTTGTTTTTCACTGTTCCATAGCTCCCACTAGTTCTCAGTCTTCTATCCCATAGTCACCAAAGATGACGGTGAGAAAGAGCTTTATTATTCTATAAACAACACAAAAATCCTCTTGGGTAAAAGTTTTAGAATATCATTTCTGTGCTAAGATAGAAATTCTAATACTCTCACTCATCTGCCTTCTACCTTGCCTTTTAATAGTAACACAGATCATGATTCTGTTATTCTCTCAAAGATGAAGCCTGATAACTTAGGCTCAACTTTCTCACTTCCCTTTTTCTTGAAACTCTTTTTGCTCCCCACTTACCTGCTCATTAATCACCATGTCCTATACATTTCAGAATATTCTATCTGAATCAAGGATTTTATACACAGATAAATACACTCAGATAAGTATAGCAGTTGGTTTAACTTAGGTGTCTCTACTTTTCTTCAATGGATATTTCCTAATCAAGTTGTGATGCTAATCTTTACCTTCAATATAAGTCTCTTTTAAATGTCTGGATTCACCTTGGGGCAAGCGCTGATTTGCAGGTTCAATGTTCAGTAACTCTCCTTAGCGCTTTCCCTGGCAACAGTGTTCAGAACCGCAGTAAACAGAACTGTCAGTAATAAATCAATTAACTCTAAAGAACTGTGACGTGAGATATCAGGCTCTGTCTTGTTTCCCAATGTTGGCAGATTTCCTGTCCTGAGAGTGGCATCATCTGACACTCACCTATAAACTCAGCTTTAGCCCAGGTCCAGGAACACTCCAGACCTTGGATCTCATGGATTTCTTGAATTCTAGCTCACTAGTGTCCAACTAGGAATCAATAAGGTTACCTAGAAGCATTAATGAACTATTTTCAATATTTCAAAATACCTAATGCAAAATTATAATTGGTCTATAAAGCATCATTTACATATAGGCTAAATAGTGTCAAATGTCTTTGCATTTAATTGGAATTATATCGATTGTGTGTACTTCCATATTATCTCAGAGTTTACTCTAGAGTAATACTTATTTTGGTTTTGGATGTTTACTTGATTACTTTGTCTCTCTCAAGGTCATATAGTGTTGAACCTGGCTCATTCATTTGACAGACAGTTGATAAACAGTATATTCCAGATCTTGTGCTAGGCACTGAGGATAAAGAAATAAGAGACTTCATGCTGCTTTCAGTCTACTCCTAATGTGACTGGAGAGGGAGGTAAGCCAATAATGCAATGTGAAGTGATAAGTATATCAACATAGCTTTGTTAGAACACAGAGAACAGACACGACTCAGAATGAGCAGAGACTGGAATTAACATGTGGCAGTATGCCTCTTTGCTTCCATTGTCTTTGCAAGAAAAAGTTTCCTACCTATTTCTGATCTTAACTTGGTCTTTAACTGCTTGTCTCTTCAACATTTTTCCCACTCCTTCTACTAGTTTCTTTTGTTATTCATACCCTCCCTCCAGAGGAGCTGACAAGAGTTTCTTCTCTTCTTATGTGACTTTATTTTTGCACCTGTTAAAGGGAGTCCTGTTGATGTGATCTCAGCCATTTTCTTTGTCTACTAAGGTGGAATTCTTTCAGGGATTATCTCCAGATCCATATTTATCCTTGAACTTTTGAACTGCTGTGACTTAGGTGTTAATAATCCAGGTACCTATTCAGAGCTTTGGTCTTCTCAAAAGAGGAAAAAATATTATGCTATGTTCTAATATTTCCATCAAAGAAAGATGCTAACTGCCTTTATAAATTTAAAGATTGTAACCCTAGAATTCTCATTCCTTTATGGTTATTCTGGAGGTGAGAAAAATAAAAGGAAGACTAGCCATCTCATTTGCATATCCACTGAATCATCCTTTTCTGATAAGTACAGATTTTCCTCTAATGAAATACTGTTTCATCAAACTACCTAGGAAATAACTGTACAAACATTCTAATGTACTCTACCCAAGGATAGAGTTATGTTAAATTTCTTATAAAATAGTTCTTTTGTTATCCCAGTTTTTGAATACAGAGGATATATATGTTTGAACAAAACAGAATCATGGAAAAGCAAGTATAGCCATTCTCTGACAGGAGAAAAAAAAATCACTGTGACATTATTTTACAAGAACCAAGATTTTAAAAAAATGGGTACAGCAGAAATTTTAATGATTATATTTGCTTGTTGGATTTTAATTTCATCACTTAATTGATATTTTATATTTAGTATCAACTCATACTGCAGATAGTTATATGAAAGCTTTAAAGACTTACAAATAAAGAAAAAGAAAGGCACTTATTGCTTGTTAGTGAGATTATTGTTTTTGTCAATTTCAACAAAAGTTCCTCTCATGGACTGCGTCTTTAAAAGCATTAAATAATATGTTCTGTGGATTCAGCTTGACATGGTTCCCCCTGGGCTTCAGGGGGTGACATCTCCTTTACCAGCTCAATAGCTGAACTCCTGGAATATTAGCTTTGTGTGCTGAAGGAGAAGAGAATTTGCGGCTGGAGGATTGCTTTCTAATTTACTCGAGATTTTCTGATAACTTTGCCTTTCTGGTTTTTGGCATCAGTGATCTAAATTGACAGATCAATTGGGGGCAGAAACATACACTTGTCAGGTTCTTTCCAAAAGTGAGTCTGAGACCTAATGCTGCTTCCCAAGAACAGCTGCTGCTCTGCCTATTCAAGGCCACCCCTACTGGAAATTGCTGCAATAGACTGATGGGTTCAGATACAGACAAAATGACTGCTTAGTGGTAAAGTCATGGCAGAACCATATGGTAAGTCAAGGAAATAAATAGAATTTTGTTACTTAATAGAATAGTTTTAAATCTCACAGTGAATAGAAATGGTGGATAATACCACACTGTGTTATTTCACTGTTATATATAACAGTTATGTCATCTTCTCCAAACTCAAAAGAACAACCATCATAAGAGTTTATGTTTAATGGCCCTCCAGCACAGATTAATTAAAAGAAACTAGCGTAACAGTCTGAAAATGCACTGAGACACTAACCATTTCTTATTCAAAAATTACATGCATCCAATATTCACATATTCCATATATGGAATTGGATTGTATAGTATGTGCTTGACAAGGGCTTTTGCCCGTCCAAACCAAAGTTAAAAGTGAAGGCGATAGACCCACCAAAGCAGTTTGAAAATGAGAGAAATAAGATCATGTGGTGATAAAGAAAATTTTTAGAGAAGTTTCAAGTTTCTTCATCTCTATGTGACTGCCTAAAATCAAATTTCCACCACCCCGTTACTGGACTACTCTAAGTAGTTTTTCTGCTTTCATTATGTGCCCATGTAATCCATCCCCCTCCTGGGGGGCTGAGTGATCTTTGCAAAAATTAATCAGGCTACGTTGCATCCCTTCTTAAGTTCCAGTTGCAGTCTACAGAGTATCGCACTCTTCCATAGGCTCCCAGCTCTACATCATCGTCTCTTGGTCCCCACCTCTGTGATGCCATTTCTGACTACTCTTCCAATTACTCTTTATAATTCAGATATACTGAATTTCTCTCTGTTTCTGTAACTGTTCAAGCTGTCTCTCATTTCTGGGTCTTTACATTTCCTGTATTCTTTGCCATAGACCCTTTCCCTTCTGGATTGTTTTTCATTCTCTGTTAAGATCAAATCACCAGAGAGGCCTTCCCCCAGCAACCCCCATTTAGGTCTCCTAGGTTAATCAGTTCTTATTATATTATCCTCTTTTATTTTCTTCAGAATACTTGTTACTATCTGATTTTTATTTCTAGTCCACCTCCACCCACCTTTTGAATGTTTCATGAGGGTGGAAACATTGTCTGTCTTATTCATTGCTTTATTCCCAGTGTCTACAACAATATTTGAAACATAGTATATGCACAATGAATATTTGCTGAATGATAAATGTTAAGTTTCTTTCACTTGGACCCAATAGTCTGATTCTAACTTTAGGTCAAATTGCATCATATTGATAGAGGTAGAGTAGGATAATCAAATAGTTCAGAAATCCCACTAGGGCATTGTAGATAGAGAGGGAACTTTAAGGGGCTTTGGGAAACCGCAGTAAGTTAATGATCACTCAAGAAAGCAATGGGAAAATCCTGAAACAATGTGGACTTGCTTGACTCATAAAGCAGGGCAAGTCACTTAGCATCAAAGCCAGACAGGCTTGCTTAATAACAAAACCAAGCTAACTTGCTCAGCAACAAAACCATGCAATGGAGCCATGAGTCATGCCTCAAGACAGTAAAACAATAGTGGAAAAATAAAGCCTACATCCTGCCCAGTGATGTCAACAAGTTAATGACACCTGGGACATGCTCTCTGTACAAAAACAATAATTTAGGGGAAGGTGACATTTCAAAGTGAAAGACCCTCATTATACTGAGACCTGAAATAATTTTTTCATAGTGCCAAGACAGTCCTGGATGCGCCAATGTAGGGTCAAAAACTCCCCTGCCCGACATGTAGGAGGAGTTAATGATGGAAGACTGGAAGAACGAGGAAGAAAGTGGTCTTCTCTCCCTTCCCTCTTTTCCTTTGATTATAAAAATGTAACCCACTAAGTACCTGGGGCAGTGCAACACTCTCCTGCCCACTTGTAAATCTCACAAGTGTCCTATTCTAATAAATCACTTCTTATTCTAATAAATCACTTCTATCACTTTGCCTCTCACTGAATTCTTTTCTGTGCTGAAACATAAAGAACTGGAGCTCCTCGGAGTCCCTGAAACCTCACCTAGTGGTTTCAGTATCAGTTTCTTGTGGATTCTATTCTCAGATTCTGTGACCTCAGAGGGTTTTCATGATTTACCTTTATTTCCTAAGCCTGGAAGAACTCCACACTAGATTTTATTATGGAGCAGGGATTGTTTTCTATGAGAATGCTATGATTTACAAGATCCCCCCTACAATGCATTCTGGAGTAAGTTAGGGTATAAATGTATTTCAAATTAAAAGTAGATATATGGATGCCATTCCTGGCAACCCTTTTCCCACAAGCTGTGCATTTTGTATATGTAAGTTTGTATGACTTAATTTCTAGGTTTCTTTTTCTATCCATTTCTGGCACTTTCTATGGTTGTATCATAATGAAAAAAACAAGATCCTTCAACAACAAATGGGGTATCTTTGCATCCTCCATCTTGTTCCACAATATACACATACACACACATAAGTCAGAAATAGGAATTTTCAAAGAAACTGCTCTCATACACACCACACAGGTATAATCCACAGTATAAAAACCAAAGATATAAGCTGTCTGAGAAAGGAAAATAAGAAACCTAAAACACATTTCTCCTTTTTAAAAGAGAATCAGCTTTAATTTAAGTAAAACTGCAATGCAGATCATAGAGAACTGAAAATATATTTAAAAATCAGGTGTGGTACTTCAAATGTATCCCTTTATGCAGATAAGACAGCCAAATTTATAAGCTTTTAAGCTAAACAATGAGCATTGGTTAACTGCAGATCAAATTGAAACAAAGTTCTCAAGTAGAACTAAATTTAATTACACTCTGTTCTCCATCAAAAGTGACAGATTTTTCTATTATATTTTCCTGACATTGAATAAAATAAGAAAAAAATGGCTTTTATTGTCACATTGTTTTATTGCAAAGCCTCTTTCTATCCATCTAAATTATACCTTTATATTTGTATGGAAGTCAAAGTTTGAATAACACGTTTGAGTTAATTATGGAAAACTATAAAAAAAAAAATCTCAGCTAGCTAGAAGATGAATTATACCTAATTTTAATCTCTTCAGAGATAATTAAACCCAAAATGCACTTTTAAGGTTTTGGAATTATATTAACATTATTACTCCTTTCTTACCTCCTAGTTTCTGTTGTTATTATTGTTGTTGTTGTTTTCTAAAATCTACACATACCACGGTGGAGATTTGCATTTTGGAACTGGCTATTTCAACGTGCCGTCTCCTTTGTGCAGATGTTACCATGAAGCTGAAATAAAAGTGCTTCTAACAGTTTCCAATTTTAAATACAACATATAATTCTAAATACAAATCTACTATGCAAATTTGTAGGTACTCACTGAATTAAATTTTGGTGTGAGGGAGAAAATAAAAAAAACAAAATGACCTGCATGTAATAACACCTATGTAATTTTATAACGTGCAATATTTTTTGCATAGCTACTGGAGATGTACCATCATATGAGGAATACACAGTCTGTTGGCAGAAAGGAAAGAAGTACATGATATGATAAGGGCTATGGTAGGAGCAAGTTTAAGGTTTGTACTAGGAGGA
This sequence comes from Balaenoptera ricei, assembly GCF_028023285.1. Lineage (NCBI taxonomy): Eukaryota > Metazoa > Chordata > Mammalia > Artiodactyla > Balaenopteridae > Balaenoptera > Balaenoptera ricei. The sequence continues at coordinate 72,931,846 of NC_082648.1, forward strand.
CTTGCTGGAATTTAAACTGAAGTTTAAAGAATGGTTAAAAGTTATATAGTTCTTGGGACTTCCCTGGCGGTCCAGTGGTTAAGACTCCGTGCTCCCAGTGCAGGGGGCATGGGTTCCATCCCTGGTCAGGGAATGATATTCTGAAAGCAGCACGGCACAACCAAAAACCTCCCAAAAAATCAAAATAATAATAATAAATAACAATTAAAGAGGTATATAGTTCTCATGTCACAACAACAGAACTTTCAAAGACCTCGATGTGAGGTATATTTGAAGAGTAAGAAAAAAATCCTGTATGACTGGAATAAAGTATGAATAGGCCTTTCTGGGGATCTGTATGTACTGGTGAGGAACTATCAACTCCTTTCCTCATTTCCCTTCCTTCTCAATACCTGGAAATAACTCAATTCTGGTAAAAGTTTTTTCTCTATCTCCTTAAGCCTCCAACATTTCCTCTCTCCTCTCAGACTCACCTGATATCTTTGTTCTTTATTTCATTGAAAAAATAGGAGAAATCAGATGAGAACTTTTTAGATTACTGCCCTCCCACCTCAATGCAAATCACCAAGTCAACCAACCTACCTACGTACTCAACCACATATCTGTCCTTCTTCCTATTAAAATGAAAGGGTCATGTACCTAATACCAATTCCTCTACTTAATGGCCTGGGTTTCAGCCCCTTACACATATTCCTGGACATCCATTTTGCAGTTGGCTTCACTCTTTCTCTCTGTGGTGGGTGTTTTTTTTTTCTTCTCTACTGTACTGTTCACATCAGAATATAAATATTATGTGATGTCTCCCACCTCAAAAAAGAACCTCTTCTGACCCCACAATCCACTCTAATCCACTCTAGTGCTCCATTTGTCTGATCCCATTTACAGACACACACACTTACATACATATACACACACGCATACATTATCTCAAGGGTGGTCTATATTCATTATTTCACTTTATCTTCTTCTACTCTTTTTAAAACTCTCCCTAAATAAGCTTTGCTCCCATTACTCTGTGAAAATTCTTTTGTCAAAGCCATTAATGGACTCCATGTTGCCAAATTCAATGGTCTTTTTTCCAGTCCTTAATAAACTCTTCAGCTTTTGATACATTTCATCACTACCACCTTCTTGTTTTCTTTACTCAGCATCAAAGATATGATTTTCTTCTTTTTCTTCCTTTCTCAATGAATACTACTGTTTAGTCTCCTTTCTGGTTCTTCCTCATTTTTCCAACCTCCAAATAATGGAGTGGCCCATTACTGAGTCTTCAGCTAGAATCTGTACCTACGTACTGCATCTAGAATTCAAGTCCTTCACTTCACTTCCATTTCTACAATCTTAGTCCAAACCACCATCACCTCTCACCTGATCTACTACTTTTGCTCTTGCTCTTTTCACTATATCCACAATGGACTTCTTCTATTTCAGCATATGCCTCCTTCCAGGCATTAGCTCTCTGTGTCTAAAATATTCTTACCTTGGTGTTTGGATATCACTTCTTTCACATCTCTGATCAAAAGTTACCATGTTAGAGAGATCATGATATAACATACTACCTAAAATCACAATTTTCTCCCCTCCCCTTATCCCGCTTCATTTTCTTTCTAGCCCTTGTCTTGACTTGATTTTATTATTTGTTTGTTATTTTCCACCTTTCACTAGATTACAAAGCACCAAAAGAGCAGTCTTGGTTTTGTTTTCTGCTATATTCCCAGCGATTAGAATTCTGCCTAGAACAGAGCTGCCACTGAAAATTTCTTATTAAATTATTATCTAACAAAATTATTGTCTCACAAAATGGGATCTAGGGGAGGAGACGATAATTCTGTACTCCAAAAGAGGTGGGGGAAAAACAGAATAAAACTGAGAATGAAACAGCCTTTTGCATGCAGTTGTGTTTAATATGTTAGGATTCTAATAAGGTATTCAAAATTTCATAGTCTTTAGAAACTATTTTGGATTTACCTATTTTTCTCTTGCCAAACTTAGTTTGTCTTCATTTGCGGCAGGGATGGCAGATGGGACCTTTCTATTTTTGAAAATACATTCCTGATGGTAAAGTGTTTTAGGCATAAAATGTAACATCTTCCATACCTGTTTCCCTAAATCCACATCCTTCCCCCCAAAACACATATAATCTCACCGTTCTGACATACACACACAATTGTTTAAAAATATTCTGAATCCCTTGATGACAAGATTTATGCACTCATGTTAAATCTCCTGAACCTTTACCTTCACCAGACAAGCATTGCTTCCTTTGTATTACAAAGAAAGGGTCGGTTGCACAACTTCATGTGTTTTAAAACAAGTCAAATTATTTCAGAACTTACGTTTAAAGATTAAAGTTGGAGTGAGCAAACTTAGGATAAATATTAAAAACTAAATCCATTTCTTTAGGCCCAAACAGGGTTGCCACTAACATGCAAAGGTAGCAGGAGAGAGTTCAAAGAAAGGATCTAAGAGAGATATTTATGTTCTAACTGGAGCCCACGGCATATTTAGTTTTTGGATAGAAGCTTGATACCTGACAGTGATCATTTCCCTACCATCAATCAAGAGAATAAATTTATACCTTGTATCTTGAATCTGTTCCAAAGTTCACACTTAGAATTTCAAAGCCATCATGTGCTCAGGAAACATCCTTTAAGACTGGGGATAATGGAATGGAGAGACAGATAAATAGAAATGAGATGCAGAAGTAGTCAGAGCATAAATTATTTGGACCAGGGTAGTTTTGACTACCTTCATTGGTTTTTTTAAAAAAAATATAATATAAGCAGGTACATGCATTTTTTTAAATGACAAAACCAATCAACTACTAGACAGAAAATTTGCAAAATAGAAAAAATACATGTAAGTTCAGCACCATGACATAAATACTGTTATTGTTTTAGGGTAATTATTCTAAATTTTCTTTATTTCCCATGCATTTTAAAAGCTTGTATCACTTATGTTTCTTCTTATCATGCTAATGTCAGAATAATATATCAAAATGCCTTTCCATGGATCACCTCTGCCTATTTAGGACTTCTAGTCTCCTCAAATCCCTTCCCATCTTGTTTTGTTTTCCCCAGGAGGTGTTTCAAGTGTACGTATGAAATAGTCTTCTTGCTTCCATTTGACTTCTATCATTTTCTTCTCACCAGTATTGGCTCATGATTTTGATACCTTCTGAGACTGCCTATGCCACTGTTCTTTTCATTCCTATGGCTTCTGAAGCCTGCCTTAGGCACTAATAAGGCTGAGATGCTGCTGTGATGTCCTCTAAAAACACATCCCACAGGAACGATTCCCTCTCACAGCTCAGAGAGCGTCTATTTCATATTCCAATGAGCACCAATAGTACCTCTAGGTAGAGACGTAATGTCCTAGTCATCACCACTGCTGACACACTTTTCTAAATGTTAATGTGTCTCATGTTCCCAGTGCCTCACTAGAAGATTTCATAAATATTCCTGCTTTATAATAGCATCTTTCCATTTGGACTCAGGCACAAGCTTCCTCAGGATAAAATAATTGATATTTCAACGGACTTAGCCCCTCATGTAAATGAATTCTTGATAGGTCCAATATGGCAGTTCTGTTATCCTGCATCAGTTTTCAGTATTTTAACATGTGATATAGAATAGATTTTCAAATTTAGGTCCTTGCTAAATATAGTTATGATTATAGTATATTATCCTGATTGTTTTTACTTAACATTACATAATTAGCATCTTTCATGAGTCTGTATTTTAATGTAATGTTCATAATTTTTAGAGTTTAGTATATGTGTTTGAGAGAATTCAGTGCAAAAATAGGGGTATCTGATCCAAATAATCCTTTCTCCTAGCATGTTAACATTATTTTGTGTGTATGGTAGAGGAAAAGAAATAAAATAATAAATGTTTTGGTGTTACTATTCCATAATGGAGTTAAATGATGTAGTAGTACAGCTAGAAACATGAGCCAGAATCTTTCCTTATCTTAATATTAGACTAGAACTTCATGTTCTAAGTTTCTGACTCATGACTTTAATATTCTCCATGTACCTCTCTCTTCAAGTACAATAACATGTTGTTTCAGTAAATCTTACGCATGACCTCCTTGTACAGTTTGTTCATTTCAACAAATATTTATTGAACTACATTATGCATTGAGCACTGTGTTAGATGTTGTGGGTACAAAGGAACAATAAGATAGGGTTCCTGCTCTGAGCCACATGGCTCGTTTTCTCCGGAAACTGTATATCCACATCCATCACTTCTATCTACTGACTTTTTTGCAAACAAGGAAAAAAATATAATAGAAAAGGAGAATAAAACCAGAAGGAATCAATTAAATATTCCTCAGGGAAACTTATTAGAATAGAAAAAAGATGAAGACCAAAAAAGATCAATAGCTTAAAATTTTACCTGAGTGCACTGCTATTTATCAATAGATGATTTTAATTTAAGATGCCTTTTTATGTCTATTTTATACCAAATCTAAAATGCATGCAATAAATGCTTTTTGTAAAAATATCTATTTAAACCAACGGAATAAATATCTTTGACATGAAGTAAGAAGAGCCTTTTGAACCCTCAAAGAGAGTTTCTGGAGCTTTCTATTAATCAGCGGAAGCATTTAAAGCCAGTATTGGTGGAGGCTGGGTTGGGGGGAGACAACAGTAAGCTCACATTCACAGGATTTGTCTGCACTCTAGTAGAGGGAATACGGAATTTTCCCTTTGAAACAGAAGGAATAAGGATTTGCATTTTTGACAGTGATTCCTCATGCCACTAAATCCTAATGTTTTCTGTTTATGTATGTAAGACTCTTATTTAAAACAACAAAAACATTTAGTCAGCAAGGAACAGTTAGATGTATGTCATTACAATATATATATTCACCACAGCTTGGAGAATTAATTCTTGTTAGGATCAGCAAAGTCAAACTAAACAAACAGAGCCTGTCAACTGACTAACTCCTCAGGGAAGGAATCTCCTCTAGATAGTGAATGTTTCAGGGATTATCAAAACCATTGTCGAGAAAGTGTGAACATGTGCTTTCTTATGTCCAGAGGGATCATGAAATGTATAAAGATTAGGAAAGAGAAAATAATTAGTTGATGCTTTTCCTAATTTTGCTTCATATACTATAACTAGTATTATCTATAAATCAATGAGCAACCTGAATATTAGTGACCGTCAATGTTCAAATATATTAGAAAGCAAATGAAAAATAGTTATAAATATTGAATAATTAATTATAGTTGTAACCTCTCACATAATGATATAGGCACATGTGTTCACAAAATACAATCTAGATGCCTATTTCTTAAAACATGAATTATAAGAATAATGAGTAAAAACAAATATTATTTATATTCATATAAAATAATTTATTTTAATTAGATTTTTTTTTTCTTCTTGGAGAAAATATCTCAGTTATAGAAATCAGAAATTATAGTTTTGTGCCTAACATATTGGGAGAATATGGGGAGCATGAAGATATTTCGGTGGATGCAAACACATGTAATTCAAAATTACGCCAAAATTCAAATTGGGAATTAGAGACTAAGAATGGAGAATACTATGTGTGCATTTGTGTGTTCTTTGTTCTAATTCTTAATTTAGGTTGGTTATATTTCAAATTAATAAAGCAAATATTTTTCAGTAGGAGCCATGATGTGGATTAGGTCTCAGGGATAATGGAATGACTACCACATAGTTTTTGCCTGTAAGTAGCTTAAAATCTAGTAATGGTACAAAGAAGCACATAATCATATACAGTTATCTCTTGGCATCTAGTATCTGAGGGAGACTGGTTCCAGGTACTCCCCCCCACACCTCCACAGATACCAAAGTCTGCCAATGCTAAACTCCTTTATATAAAATGGTGTAGTATTTGCATATGAGTTATGTACATCCTCCTGTATACTTTAAATCATCTCTAGATTTGGGCAGGAGATTAACCAAGATGGCGGAGTAGAAGGACGTGCTCTCACTCCCTCTTGCGAGAGCACCAGAATCACAACTGGCTGCTGGACAATCATTGACAGGAAGCCCCTGGACTTCACCAAGGAGGATACCCCACGTCCAAGGACAGAGGAGAAGCCACAGTGAGACGGTAGGAGGGGCGCAATCAGAGTAAAATCTAATCCCATAACTGCTGGGTGGGTGGCTCACAGACTGGCGAACACTTATACCACAGAAGTCCACCCACTGGAGTGAAGCTTCTGAGCCACACGTCAGGCTTCCCAAATTGGGGGTCCGGCTACGGGAGGAGGAATTCCTAGAGAATCAGACTTTGAAGCCTAGTGGGAATTGATTGCAGGACTTTGACAGGACTGGGGGAAACAGAGACTCCACTCTTGGAGGGCACACACAAAGTAATGTGTGCACCAGGACCCAGGGGAAGGAGCAGTGACCCTGGGGGAGACTGAACCAGACCTACCTGCTGGTGTTGGGGGGTCTCCTGCAGAGGCGAGTGGTGGCTCTGTTTCACCGTGGGGATAAGGACACTGGCAGCAGAGGTTCTGGGAAGTTCTCCTTGGTGTGAGCCCTCCCAGAGTCTGCCATTAACCCCACCAAAGAGCACAGGTAGGCTCCAGTGTTGGATTGCCTCAGGCAAAACAACCAACAGGGAGGGAACCCAGCCCCACCCATCAACAGTCAAGTGGATTAAGGTTTTACTGAGCTCTGACCGCCACAGCAACAGGGAGGGAACCCAGCCCCACCCATCAACAGTCAAGTAGATTAAGATTTTACTGAGCTCTGACCGCCACAGCAACAGTCAGCTCTACCCACCACCAGAGCCTCCCATCAAGCCTCTTAGATAGCCTCAACCACCAGAGGACAGACAACAGAAGCAAGAAAAACTACAATCCTGCAGCCTGTGGACCAAAAACCACAGTTACAGAAAGATAGAGAAGATGAAAAGGCAGAGGGCTATATACCAGATGAAGGAACAAGAAAAAACCCCAGAAAAACAACTAAATGAAGTGGAGATAGGCAACCTTCCAGAAAAAGAATTCAGAATAATGATAGTGAAGATGATCCAGGACCTCGGAATAAGAATGGAGGCAAAGATTGAGAAGATGCAAGAAATGATTAACAAAGACCTAGAAGAATTAAAGAACAAACAAACAGAGATGACCAATACAATAACTGAAATGAAAACTACACTAGAAGGAATCAATAGCAGAATAACTGAGGCAGAAGAACGGATAAGTGACCTGGAAGACAGAATGGTGGAATTCACTGCTGCGGAACAGACTAAAGAAAAAAGAATGAAAAGAAATGAAGACAGCCTAAGAGACGTCTGGGACAACATTAAACGCAACAACATTCGCATTATAGGGGTCCCAGAAGGAGAAGAGAGAGAGAAATGACCAGAGAAAATATTTGAAGAGATTATAGTCGAAAACTTCCCTAACATGGGAAAGGAAATAGCCACCCAAGTCCAGGAAGCGCAGAGAGTCCCATACAGAATAAACCCAAGGAGAAACACGCCGAGACACATAGTAATCAAAGTGGCAAAAATTAAAGACAAAGAAAAATTATTGAAAGCAGCAAGGGAAAAACGACAAATAACATACAAGGGAACTCCCATAAGGTTAACAGCTGATTTCTCAGCAGAAACTCTGCAAGCCAGAAGGGAGTGGCATGATATACTTAAAGTGATGAAAGGGAAGAACCTACAACCAAGATTACTCTACCCAGCAAGGATCTCATTCAGATTTGATGGAGAAATCAAAAGCTTTACAGACAAGCAAAAGCTAAGAGAATTCAGCACCACCAAACCAGCTCTACAACAAATGCTAAAGGAACTTCTCTAAGTGGGAAACACAAGAGAAGAAAAGGACCTACAAAAACAAACCAAAAACAATTAAGAAAATGGTCATAGGAACATACATATTGATAATTACCTTAAACGTGAATGGATTAAATGCCCCAACCAAAAGACATAGACTGGCTGAATGGATACAAACACAAGACCCATATATATGCTGTCTACAAGAGACCCACTTTAGACCTAGGGACACATACAGACTGAAAGTGAGGGGATGGAAAAAGATATTCCATGCAAATGGAAATCAAAAGAAAGCTGGAGTAGCTATACTCATATCAGATAAAATAGACTTTAAAATAAAGAATGTTAAAAGAGACAAGGAAGGACACTACATAATGATCCAGGGATCAATCCATGAAGAAGATATAACAATTATAAATATATATGCACCCAACATAGGAGCACCTCAATACATAAGGCAACTGCTAACAGCTATAAAAGAGGAAATCGACAGTAACACAATAATAGTGGGGGACTTTAACACTTCACTTACACCAATGGACAGATCATCCAAAATGAAAATAAATAAGGAAACAGAAGCTTTAAATGACACAATAGACCAGATAGATTTAATTGATATATATAGGACATTCCATCCAAAAACAGCAGATTACACGTTCTTCTCAAGTGCGCACGGAACATTCTCCAGGATAGATCACATCTTGGGTCACAAATCAAGCCTCAGTAAATTTAAGAAAACTGAAATCATATCAAGCATCTTTTCTGACCACAATGCTATGAGATTAGAAATGAATTACAGGGAAAAAAACGTAAAAAAGACAAACACATGGAGGCTAAACAATACGTTACTAAATAACCAAGAGATCACTGAAGAAATCAAAGAGGAAATAAAAAAATACCTAGAGACAAATGACAATGAAAACACGACGACCCAAAACCTATGGGATGCAGCAAAAGCGGTTCTAAGAGGGAAGTTTATAGCTATACAAGCCTACCTAAAGAAACAAGAAAAATCTCAAGTAAACAATCTAACCTCACACCTAAAGAAACTAGAGAAAGAAGAACAAACAAAACCCAAAGTTAGCAGAAGGAAAGAAATCATAAAGATCAGAGCGGAAATAAATGAAATAGAAACAAAGAAAACAATAGCAAAGATCAATAAAACTAAAAGTTGGTTCTTTGAGAAGATAAACAAAATTGATAAGCCATTAGCCAGACTCATCAAGAAAAAGAGGGAGAGGACTCAAATCAATAAAATCAGAAATGAAAAAGGAGAAGTTACAACAGACACCGCAGAAATACAAAGCATCCTAGGAGACTACTACAAGCAACTTTATGCCAATAAAATGGACAACCTGGAAGAAATGGACAAATTCTTAGAAAGGTATAACCTTCCAAGACTGAATCAGGAAGAAACAGAAAATATGAACAGACCAATCACAAGTAATGAAATTGAAACTGTGATTAAAAATCTTCCAACAAACAAAAGTCCAGGACCAGATGGCTTCACAGGTGAATTCTATCAAACATTTAGAGAAGAGCTAACACCCATCCTTCTCAAACTCTTCCAAAAAATTGCAGAGGAAGGAACACTCCCAAACTCATTCTATGAGGCCACCATCACCCTGATACCAAAACCAGACAAAGACACTACAAAAAAAGAAAATGACAGACCAATATCACTGATGAACATAGATGCAAAAATCCTCAACAAAATACTAGCAAACAGAATCCAACAACACATTAAAAGGATCATACACCACGATCAAGTGGGATTTATCCCAGGGATGCAAGGATTCTTCAATATATGCAAATCAATCAATGTCATACACCATATTAACAAATTGAAGAAGAAAAACCATATGATCATCTCAATAGATGCAGAAAAAGCTTTTGACAAAATTCAACACCCATTTCTGATAAAAACTCTCCAGAAAGTGGGCATAGAGGGAACCTACCTCAACATAATAAAGGCCATATATGACAAACCCACAGCAAACATCATTCTCAATGGTGAAAAACTGAAAGCATTTCCTCTAAGATCAGGAACGAGATAAGGATGTCCACTCTCACCACTATTATTCAACATAGTTCTGGAAGTCCTAGCCACGGCAATCAGAGAAGAAAAAGAAATAAAAGGAATACAAATTGGAAAGGAAGAAGTAAAACTGTCACTGTTTGCGGATGACATGATACTATACATAGAGAATCCTAAAACTGCCACCAGAAAACTGCTAGAGCTAATTAATGAATATGGTAAAGTTGCAGGATACAAAATGAATGCACAGAAATCTCTTGCATTCCTATACACTAATGATGAAAAATCTGAAAGAGAAATTATGGAAACACTCCCATTTACCATTGCAACAAAAAGAATAAAATACCTAGGAATAAACCTACCTAGGGAGACAAAAGACCTGTATGCAGAAAACTATAAGACACTGATGAAAGAAATTAAAGATGATACCAACAGATGGAGAGATATGCCATGTTCTTGGATTGGAAGAATCAACATTGTGAAAATGAGTATACTACCCAAAGCAATCTACAGATTCAATGCAATCCCTATCAAATTACCAATGGCATTTTTTATGGAGCTAGAACAAATCATCTTAAAATTTGTATGGAGACACAAAAGACCCCGAATAGCCAAAGCAGTCTTCAGGCAAAAAAATGGAGCTGGAGGAATCAGACTCCCAGACTTCAGACTATACTACAAAGCTACAGTAATCAAGACAATATGGTACTGGCACAAAAACAGAAACATAGATCAATGGAACAAGATAGAAAGCCCAGAGATTAACCCACGCACCTATGGTCAACTAATCTATGACAAAGGAGGCAAAGATATACAATGGAGAAAAGACAGTCTCTTCAATAAGTGGTGCTGGGAAAACTGGACAGCTACATGTAAAAGAATGAAATTAGAATACTCCCTAACACCATACACAAAAATAAACTCAAAATGGATTAGAGACCTAAATATAAGACTGGACACTATAAAACTCTTAGAGGAAAACATAGGAAGAACACTCTTCTGTTATTTACAGACAGTTCTGGGTGTACTCTGATGATTTTGCAAATATGTTCCTATAAAAGGGTTTCATCTTCAAGAAATTCATGGAAAAGACTCTGACAAGTACAGGTTTCTGGTAACTGACTATACTGCTGAACTGAATGAATAAGCATTTTCAGAACTCTAATGAAAAACTGATGAACTCATAAAAGTGCTAACAAAAGATCAAGATGAAAAAAAAATTAATTACATGGGACTGAGTGAACTGATGAGGATGAGTATAATTTTTTGTGACTTTCTGTCTGAATTAAAAAAAAAAAAATCCCACAAGGACTCAGAGGCAAAGAATATACAAATCAATTTTCACTGCAAAGTAAAGGAGCTGTTACAGTGGAGGATTACTGGACTGAATGTCAATATTATGACATAGTATGAGTGTGTTTCATGTTTGGTAATTGCAATCATTGTTGCTTTTGTTGTGGTCATCCATGTACAAAAAAAAAAAAAAGAACCTAAAATAATAGTAACTCATGTGTAGGTGTTCCCAGATTTCCATCCTCATGAGAATTAAAGCAAAGATGCTTAGAATCGGTAAAAAAAAAAAAATAATAATAATAATATTGGGGCATCGGTGGGTACGTATGGGACACCCATGTGAATTGTGAGTGGGGCATCTGGGGCTATGGGCCCCTGTATATGTGCATTGACCCTGGTAATTGTGAATCATTGCATTGCTCCTATCAGGTTGGTCTGTTCTTTAGGGCCAAAGAATCCCCATAAATGTTATTGATTCCCAGTAGAAATCATGCAGATGGATACAGGGGTGTCTGTACCTTAGGCAGGTGGACACTCCTTCAGCATTTGGGTGGTCCTAGCATCTGGGTCCCTAGAAGGGGGGGCCTGGTGGACAGATGGCCATGCAGAGCAGAACCTTCACAGGTGTGTTGTTGGCGTGACAGGCAGCAGTCAGAAAGTCACGGGGCTTCCTGGATAGGCGGTCAGATGACCAAGGGCTCTCCCAGGAAAATACCCTGAGAATCAGTTGGGCAGCTACAGGCGTTACTGGCTCTTCTGGGGCACAGCTGACGTGCAAGGACACCCTCCACATGGGGTCCAGAGCCACGTGTCCCTGAGCCCAACTGCCCCAGGGTGGTGGGAACTGTTGCGTATCAGGCTAGTCAACTGTATCACTAGGTCTCAACCAACCTGTCTCCATGGAAACCTAAGTCCTCAGGGATAGGCAGGACCTCTAGGGATCAGTGAGCTGACAAGGACAGAGGTGGGGAGGCTTTGTCCCTGAGGGAGAGTTGGGGACTGAGACCTGGAGAGCCTGGGGAGTCCCACTCTGAGGAGATATGGCTCTGATGTTCCCAAACCCTTTAGACATGTTCTCTGTTCTTTTCTGAAGGCTCATGATGCTTCTAGCAGTGGGAAGCTTATCTCAGTTTCATGCTTCTCTGATAGGATGAACTGACCCTTTTATTCACTATTCCACATCGAGCTGCAAACACATCAGATGGAACCACGTGATCATTGTTGCCACCAGCTGACCCCACAGCCACCTTGTGCCTCCCTTGGACCCACCCAGGAATTTCTGAGCCTTCTTTATGGTGAGTCTTGTGGCCTTTTCTCCCTCATTGTGAATCCTCCTGCCAATAAAACATGCTGTGAATGTTAACAAAAGGAAACCTCAACTAGAATTGGAGTCTGGAAGGCCCGTAGAGGGAGCTCTCATGCTGTGTCACTCATCATCAATTACCCCAAGAGGAAGAGGTCATTTACTGACCCCAAACAGGAAGTGCAACCACTTTACTACCCCAGCTGGAGGAGGGAAGACTTCCTTCTTGGCCAGCAACAAGAAATAGAAAATAGAAATAGCTAATAGAAAATTCCGCAGTTTAGCCAATGAGAAGCCATTGTCACCTGAAGTTTCACTTTCCTCCAGTGAACTTTCATTTTTTCCCTTGATGATGACTTTCTGTCCTTGTCCCACCCTCTTTACTTTAAAAGCCTTCTGGGACTTTCCTGGTGGTCCAGGGGCTAAGACTCTGCTCTTCCAATGCACGGGGCATGGGTTCGATCCCTGGTCGGGGAACTAAGATTTCCACATGCCATGTGGCGTGGCCAAAAAACAAAAAGCCTTCCATGTTGTGTAACCCGTTGGAGTATCTCCCTTTCTATCAGATGAGATGCTGCCTGATTCATGAATCGCTTAATAAAGCCAATTTATTCCAACTTCAAAAAAAAAAAAATCATCTCTAGATTACTTATAATACCTAATACAATGTAAATATTATGTAAATACATGCTGGTGAACAGCAAATCCAAGTTTTGCTTTTTGGAATTTCTGTAATTTTTTTTCCAAATATCTTTGATCTGTAGTTGACTGAATCCACGGAAGATGCTGAAACAGAATAGAAAGGTCTGACTGCAAAAGTAAAAACAAAATGAGCATCATAAAAGATTTTAAAAAAGAGCTGCATTTTCCAGGGTAGAGCGGAATAGACTTCTGTCAGGAACAGTCAGGAAAAGCTTCATGGTGAAAGTGATGAAGGACAATTTAGTTTATAAAGTAGGAAATAGTATTAGACTTAACTTCTATAAGCAAATTATCAGCTTATATATAATTTTTAAGAAAGCACAGTATTAAAAAAGCATAATATGGTTGTGTAGAAGTATTTTCAAGATGAACAATACAAAATATTGTCCTTTTAAAGAGAGGAGAGAACACTTCCACTCTTTTACCTCCATCTCTGCCTATCCATGCCCTGGCAAGTTCCCATGGGGAGAGAAGATGTTAATCTTATTGATCAGAATGTAAAACATTTTAATTGCTCCTCATTAGAATGAAAGCTCCTGTTGAGGGCAGGGATTTTTGTAGGTTGTATTTATTGATATGTCTTTAAACCCTAGAACAGTGCCTGGTATATAATAGTTACTTATAAATATGTACTGAATGAATGAAAAGGCACTAACAATGGTGGCTGTGATGCATTTTTAAGTGGTTGTTTACATCTATCACACTGTGTGCTCTTTGAAGGTAGGAACTACTTCTTAATTGACTTTTATAAACATATAGATGTGTTGAGAAATGTTTAATGCTTTGGAATGATTGGATGTCAGAAAAAAATATTAATGAGGAGCCCCACAAGCTACATGAAAAGGGCAAATGTTTTGGCATTTCAAATAGAATAAATTTAAGTAAACAAGCTATCAAACGTTTAAAGGAAGTCAAATAGGTTTTGACCTTTTCAATTTCATCCATCCTTTAACCCAAAGACATTATTAGATTTAAATTACAATGCTTGTATAAATGAATTTCAGTTGAACTAGTTATCTTTGTGAGAAAACAAAATGTATCCAGTGTCAGTTGATCTAACTATGTGGTGGAAAATAAGAATTTGTCACAAAGGAGAAGCTGATGATGCCAACTTATTGCTTTTGCTATTGCAGGAAAAGACTTGAAAACACAAGTTGCACTTCCATGTGTTTATTTGGGATCACTCCAAAAGAAAATAACTCTAAGCAACACAAAAGGAATTTCACCTTTGCCATTTACAGGATGAAGCAAAGGATTTTGAAGAATTTCTTTCCCCAGATTTGTAGCAAAGATGTCTCTGGAAATTTGACCTTTAACAGATGACTATCTACTTCAAGCACTCTCCTTTTCTTACTTTCTTCTGATTTACATGCCAAACAGGAAAAGTAATTTCCATTACATTATGAACTGGTCATCCCCTCCCTTACTGCATTTTCTCAGGGTCAACACAATCTTGAGCAGTAATGGAAGCCTACTATAGTTGAGGTGGTAGAAGGACCTGCTCAAATTGAAATAAAACTCTATCTTAAAATTTATGCCTGAAGTTTAGTATCATTGATGGTTCTGGTAACCAGATATAATGAGGTAGAAAGCTATAGAGATTACAAATCAGATATTTCCCACTAATAGAAATTTTCTAAAATATCCCCTTTAAGCAAATTATTTGCATAATAAGTGACAAAGATGATATTTTCCACAAAGTTGAAAAGAGAATGCTTCTGGCTCTAAGCAATTTTTAATCTAAAAGAGATAACTTATCCTTAGGCAAGATTCACTAAAAATATATTGATTTTTTCTGTGTGTGTGAATTCTCATATATTTGGAATATATGAAAAACTCCTGCTTTGTTATTATATATGTGTACCTAAGTGGTGGGTTACAGTTTGCCTTTCTAATCATCTGCCTACCTAATTACCTATGTAATATTTAGAATGGAACTGGGTTGTTGTGAAGCAGTTTTAATTAACCAAAGAAGAATCTAGTTCTGGAAATCACATGTGTACTAGAATCGTCATAATCTAGATGCTAATAAATAATGCCTTGGGGGCAGAGTCAAGATGGCAGAGTAGGAGGACATGGAGTTTGCATCTCCTCACAACTAGGGCACCTACTTTGACAACCAAGGGGATGGGAGGAACACCCAAGTGACCAGGTAGCATGTTGAGGGGAGTGGGGGCGGGGGAGGAGAAGTGGAGGCAGGATGGGACCTGTACCCCTGAGGGGCAGCTGGGGAGGGGAGGGGTTCCTATGGGTGGAGAGGCCCACTCACCATGAGTGGATCAAGGGGGATGGGGAGAGACCCTCAGGGGTTTGGAGGACCAGAGGGGAACGTGGCTAGTGTTTCCCCTGCCCACTTGGGCCCCAGGGAGCCTGCTGGAGTCCAGGCCTTGTCCTCCATCCTCTGGGCCCCCTCTGGCTGCGTGGGTCCTGGGGGCATGGGAGGGAGGCGGGGAGGTAGAGTAGAGGTGAACAGGGAGGGACCCTTGGGGATTGGAGGATCGGGGGAAATGCGGCTGGAATTTCCTCCACACAATCGGGTCCTGGAGAGCCTGCTGAGGTCCTGGGCCTGATCCTTTGCACTCTGGGGCCAGAGGCACTCCGGGGCCCCCTATGCCCTGCGCTGAGCCTAAGCCCTGCCCCCCAACACCCCAGGGCCTTTTCTGGCCTTGTGGGTCCTGAGCATAGGGCCCACCCCCCACCTAAACCCCACCCCACCTAAGCCCTGCCCCCACCTAGGTCCCATCCCCCACAGCCAAGGCCTTCCCCAGCCTTTTATCTTTTTTTGCTATTGTGGTTCTATTTTACCTTCTGGTTGTTGTTTCATTTATATTTTTATTTTTTCTAATATACCCATTAGTTTTCTAACTTTATTTTATTTTTTATTTGTTATTGTTCTGATCCTTTTTTTTTTTTTTTTTCCATGCTACATGGATTGCACGATCTTGGTTCATGGGCCAGGGGTCAGGCCTGAGCTCCTGTGGTGGGAGCACTGAGTCCAAACCACTGGACCAACAGAGAACCTCAGATCCCAGGGAATATTATCGGAATGAAGTCTCCCGGAGGTCCTCATCTCGGCACCAAGACCCAGCTCTACCCAACTGCATGCAAACTCCAGTGCTGGAAGCCTCAGGCCAACCAACCAGTAAGACAGGAACTCAGTCCCACCCATCAAAAAAAAAAAATGAGGGCTTCCCTGGTGGCGCAGTGGTTGAGAATCTGCCTGCCAATGCAGGGGACACTGGTTCGAGCCCTGGTCTGGGAAGATCCCACATGCCGCGGAGCAGCTGGGCCCGTGAGCCACAACTACTGAGCCTGTGCGTCTGGAGCCTGTGCTCTGCAACAAGAGAGGCCGCGATAGTGAGGGGCCCATGCACTGCAAAGAAGAGTGGCCCCTGCTCGCCGCAACTGGAGAAAGCCCTCGCACAGAAACGAAGACCCAACACAGCTAAAAATAAATAAATAAATTTATTAAAAAAAAAAATGAGATGACAAAAAATGTGTTACAGATGAAGGAGCAAGGTAAAAACTACAAGACAAAATAAATGAAGAGAAAAAAGGCAACCTACCTGAAAAAGAATTCAGAGTAATGATAGTAAAGATGATCCAAAATCTCGGAAATAGAATGGAGGCATGGATCGAGAAAATACAGGAAATGTTTAACAAAGACCTAGAAGAATTAAAGAACAAACAAACAGAGATGAACAACACAAAAACTGAAATGAAAAATACACTAGAAGGAATCAATAGCAGAATAACTGAGGCAGAAGAACGAATAAGTGAGCTGGAAGATACAATGGTGGAAATAACTGCCAAGGAGCAGAATAAGAAAAAAGAATGAAAAGAATTGAGTACAGTCTCAGAGACCTCTGGAACAACACTAAATGCACCAACATTTGAATTATAGGGGTCCCAGAAGAAGAGAAAAAGAAAGGGTCTGAGAAAATATTCAAAGAGATTATAGTCGAAAACTTCCCTAACATGGGAAAGGAAATAACCATCCAAGTCCAGGAAGCACAGAGAATACCATACAGGATAAACCCTAGGAGAAACACACCAAGACACATATTAATCAAACTGACAAAAATTAAATTCAAAGAAAAAATATTAAAAGCAGCAAAGGAAAACAACAAATAACATACAAGGAATCCCCATAAGGTTATCAGCTGATTTCTCAGCAGAACTCTGCAGGCCAGCAGGGAGTGGCAGGACATATTTAAAGTGATGAAAGGGAAAAACCTACAACAGAGATTACTCTATCAGCAAGGATCTCGTTCAGATTCAACAGAGAAATAAAAAGCTTTACAGACAAGCAAAAGCTAAGAAAATTCAGCAGCACCAGACCAGACCAGCTTTGCAACAAATGCTAAAGAATTTCTTTAGGCAGGAAACACAAGAGAAGAAAAACGCTTACAAAAACAAACCCAAAACAATTAAGAAAATGGTAA
Source organism: Balaenoptera ricei (assembly GCF_028023285.1). Lineage (NCBI taxonomy): Eukaryota > Metazoa > Chordata > Mammalia > Artiodactyla > Balaenopteridae > Balaenoptera > Balaenoptera ricei. Next base: position 72,949,409 of record NC_082648.1, read on the forward strand.
TAGGAACATACATATCGATAACTACCTTAAATGTAAATGGATTAAATGTTCCAACCAAAAGACACAGACTGGCTGAATGGATACAAAAACAAGACCTGTATATATGCTGTCTACAAGAGACCCACTTCAGACCTAGGGACACATACAGACTGAATGTGAGGGGTTGGAAAAAGATATTCCATGCAAATGGAAATTAAAAGAAAGCTGGAGTAGCAACACTAATACCAGATAAAATAGACTTTAAAATAAAGACTGTTACTAGAGATAAGGAAGGACACTACATAATGATCAAGGGATCAATCCAAGAAGAAGATATAACAATTGTAAATATTTATGCACCCAACATAGTAGCACCTCAGTACATAAGGCAAATGCTAACAGCCATAAAAGGGGAAATAGACAGTAACACAATAACAGTAGGGGACTTTGACACCCCACTAACACCAAAGGACAGATCTTCCAGACAGAAAATAAATAAGGAAACACAAGCTTTAAATGACACAATAGACTGATAGATTTAATTGATATTTATAGGACATTCCACCCAAAAGCAGCAGAATACATTTTCTTCTCAAGTGCACATGGAACATTCTCCAGGGTAGATCACATCTTGGTCTTTGTGATTTGATCACAAATCAAGCATCAGAAACATAAGAAAATTGAAAATCAAGCATCATTTCCAACCACGATGCTATGAGATTAGAAATCAATTACAGGAAAAAAAACCTGTAAAAACCACAAACACATAGAAGCCAAAAATTCACTGCTAAATAATCAAGAGATCAGTGAAGAAATCAAAGAGGAAATTTAAAAAAAATCGAGAAACAAATGACAACAAAAACACAATAACCCAAAACCTATGGGATGCAGCAAAAGCAGTTCTAAGAGGGGAGTTTATAGCAATTCAATCTCACCTCAAGAAACAAGAAGTCTCAAATAAACAATCTAACCTTACACCTAAAGCAACTAGAGAAAGAAGAACAAAGAAAACACAAATTCAGTAGAAGGAAAGAAAACATAAAGATCAGAGTAGAAATAAATGAAATAGAAATGAAGAAAAAAATAGCAAAGATAAATAAAACTACAAGTTGGTTCTTTGAGAAGATAAAATTGAGAAATCTTTAGTCAGACTCATCAAGAAAAAATAGGAGAGGACACAAATCAATAAAATTAGAAATGAAAAAGGAGAAATTACAACTGACACCGCAGAAATACAAAGGATCATAAGAGACCACTACAAGCAACGGTATGCCAATAAAATGGGCAACCTGGAAGAAATGGACAAATTCTTGGAAAGGAACAATTTTCCAAGATGGAACCAGGAAGAATTAGAAAATATAAACAGACCAATCACAAGTAATGAAAATGAAACTGTGATTAAAAATCTTCCAATAAACAAAAGCCCAGGACCAGATGGCTTCACAGGCGCATTCTATCAAACATTTAGAGAAGAGCTAGCACTTATCCTTCTCAAACTCTTCCAAAAAATTGCAGAGGGAGGAACACACCCAAATTCATTCTATGAGACCACCATCACCCTGATACCCAAACCAAAGATATCACAAAAAAAGAAAATTACAGACCAATATCACTGATGAACATAGATGCAAAAATCCTCAACAAAATACTAGCAAACAGAATCCAACAACACATTAAAAGGATCATACATCATGATCAAGAGGGATTTATCCCAGGATGCAAGGATTCTTCAATATATGCAAATCAATCAATGTGATACACCATATTAACAAATTAAAGAATAAAAACCATATGATCATCTCAATAGATGCAGAAAAAGCTTTTGACAAAATTCAACACCCATTTATGATTAAAAACTCTTCAGAAAATGGGCATACAGGGACCTACCTCAACATAATAAAGGCCATATATGACAAAATCACAGCAAACATCATTCTCAATGATGAAAAACTGAAAGCATTTCCACTAAGATCAGGAACAAGACAAGGATGTCCGCTCTTGCCACTCTTATTCAACACAGTTTTGGAAGTCCTAGCCACAGCAATCAGAGAAGAAAAAGAAATAAAAGGAATATAAATTGGAAAAGAAGTGAAACTGTCACTGTTTCCAGATGACATGATACTATACATAGAAAATCCTAAAGATGCCACCAGAAAACTACTAGAGCTAATCAATGAATTTAGTAAAGTCACAGGATACAAAATTAATACACAGAAATCTCTTGCATTAATTAATTAGTTAATGTTAATGTTAATACACTAACAACAAAAGGTCAGAAAGAGAAATTAAGAAAACAATGCCATTTACCATCACAACAAAAAGAATAAAATACCTAGGAATAAATCTAGGTGAAAGACCCTTATTCAGAAAACTATAAAACACTAATGAAAGAAATCAAAGATGACACAAACAGATGGAGAGATATACCATGTTCTTGGGTTGGAAGAATCAACATTGTGAAAATGACTATACTACCCAGAGCAATCTACAGATTCAGTGCAATCTCTATCAAATTGCCAATGGCATTTTTCACAACATTAGAACAAAAGATTTTACAATTTTATGGAGACACAAAAGATCCCGAATAGCCAAAGCAATCTTGAGAAAGAAAAAATGGAGCTGAAGGAATCGCGTGTCCTGACTTCAAATTATCCTACAAATCTACAGTAATCAAGACACTATAGTACTGGCACAAAAACAGAAATATAGATTAATGGAACAGGATAGAAAGCCCAGAGATAAACCCATACACCTATGGTCACCTAATCTATGAAAAAGGAGGCAAAAATATATAATAGAGAAAAGACACACTCTTCAATAAATTGTCCTGAGAAAACTGGACAGCCACATGTAAAAGAATGAAATCAGAACACTCCCTAACATCATACACAAAAATAAACTTAAAATGGATTAAAGACCTAAACATAAGACCGGACACTATAAATCTCTTAGAGGAAAAACAGTCTTTGACATACGCCACAGCAAGATCTTTTTTGACGCACCCCCTAGAGTAATGAAAATAAAAACAAAAATAAACAAATGGGAGCTAATGAAACTTAAAAGCTTTTGCACAGCAAAGAAAACCATAAGCAAGATGAAAAGACAACCCTCGGAATGTGAGAAAATATTTGCAAGCAAAGCAATGGACAAAGGATTAATCTCCAAAATATACAAACAGCTCATGGAGCTCAATATCAAAAAAACAAACAACCCAATCAAAAAATGGGCAGAAGATCTAAATAGACATCTCTCCAAAGAAGACATACAAGTGGACAAGAGGCACATGAAAAGATGCTCAACATCAGTAGTTATTAGAGAAATGCAAATCACAACTGCAATGAGGTATCACCTCACACCAGTCAGAATGGCCATCATCAAAAAATCTACAAACAGTAAGTGCTGGAGAGGGTATGGAGAAAAGGGAACCCTCTTGCACTGTTGGTGGGAATGTAAATTGATACAGCCACTATGGAGAACAGTATGGAGGTTCCTTAAAAACCTAAAAATAGAACTACCATATGACACAGCAATCCCACTACTGGGCATATACCCTGAGAAAACCATAATTCGAAAGGACACATGTACCCCAATATTCATTGCAGCACTATTTACAATAGCCAGGACATGGAAACAACCTAAATGTCCAAAGACACATGAATGGATAAAGAAGATGTGGTACATATATACAATGGAATATTACTCAACCATAAAGAGGAACAAAACTGGGTCATTTGTAGAGATGTGGATGGACCTAGAGTCTGTCATACAGAGTAAAGTAAGTCAGAAAGAGAAAAACAAATATCGTACATTAACGCATATATGTGGAATCTAGAAAAATGGTACAGATGAACCTATTTCCAGGGCAGGAATAGAGACACAGACATAGAGAGTGGACGTGTGGACACGGGGTGGGGAAGGGGAGGGTGGGACGAATTGGGTGATTAGGATTGACATATATACACTACCATGCGTAAAAGAGATAGCTAGTGGGAACCTGCTATAAAGCACAGGAAGCTCAGCTTGGTGCTCTGTGATGACCAAGATGGGTGGGATGGGGGCGGGATGGGAGGGAGGTCCAAGAGGGAGGGGATATATGTATACATATAGTTGATTCACTTCACTGTACAGTAGAAACTAACACAACATTGTAAAGCAATTATACTCCAATTAAAAAACAATAATGCCTTTATGTTACTAAGTTACTGAAAAACCTCAGAATCTATATATTTGACTTCTGAACATGTGATACATGATTGAAAGGGTATTTATATATTTCTTATTTGAAATTCTATTAGATTTTTCCAACTCACATAAATTGTGGAATTTGTCATTTTCATTTTAGTAACATTATAATAGTATTATTTTGCATTTGTGGGAATTTTTAGTTGACAGTGAATATGCACATCAATTATATTATTTAATCCCAAACAAAAACCTTCTAACAAAGACAAAAGTTATAGGAAGTTAGGAAATTAAAGCTTAAAGGGGGTAAGTGACTTGCTAACGTTTGCCAGTTTCAACAAGATGGTCTCACTTCTCTGATTATTTCTCTTTGTGGAAAAATTTAAAGTTAAGAATTCTACATGTTTATTTAACAAATCAATATTAGCTCAATATTCATTCTTTTTCTGGTGCTTGACTAAGACAAAAGTCACAAATAGGTTCAAAAAGTTTCTTCTCAAATAAATTAAACATAAGTTAACATAAGATGTATCACCAAATGCCTTACTCATGGTCAGATCTGGAAAGAAAGGCAGTAAGGCAGAGTATTTGAGAACACAGAGTCTGAGTCTTGGTTTGAACCCTGACTAGGCTACTGACTGTATGTATGTCCTTGGACTATTTATTTTCTCTGCTCTTCAGTTTTTTTTTTCATATGAATACGGTAAAAATTACACCTATTTCCAGGGGCTGTGGTGTGAATGAATGTAGTAAAACATGTATAAAGTTTAGAAGAGTGCCTACCTATTTGATATTTTAATCTAGTGAGAAGCCAAATAAAGAGTAGTCCCCTTCTTATGGTATTCAGTCAGTGAATATGTGTGTACATATTTATGTCTATCAAGGAGAAAAAACAGAATTAATAATTGGCATCTGGATAAGGGGAGACAATGAGTTTCAATGTGAGAAGGTGAGAATTTTTTTGGAATGTCACCATTCACTAATACAGAACACCTATGACTGACTCCCGTGGGATGTTCTTTGATGTTATGTAGAGAAACACTCCCTGATGCTACACAGCCGTCCATATGTGGCATTACCTATAATGATGGGTAAATATCTAATAAACTCTAGAAAAACAGCTGTAATCTGCCAGCAGTGGAGTAGGGACTCAGTGATAATTGAGGGATCTCAGTTATTCTCTCTTACATTTTTAAATCTAGATTTACTCTGTTGTATCATATGTGGTGTAATCTTAGGAATTTTGCAAAACGAATGCCTTTGATCCTCAATGTGAATTAAACATGTTTTAGAAAGAAAGCGTTATGTTGCAGGAAACAGTTTTCTCCGTAAGCCACTTATATGCAAGTCTGTTTTCAAAGAGCTAAGTTTCTCTGATGAAGTTTCAGTGCTTACCCGTAAGCAGCTAGGAATCTGGAAGCAAGCCAGGTGGTTAGTACTCAACACATTTAAAGCAAAACCAATATTGTAGGCTGGCAGACACTTTGATGTTAATGGCACATTAGATTACTCCTCAGACTTTTATTACAAGGACTCCAAATGTGCAGCCTTTGATAGCTGACAGTCTTGCTGTGTTTCAAGGAGTGGAACCTTTAATCTCCCTCTGAGCTGTTAGGTTTCACAGTTGTATTACCACACCCTTGAAGGTTTGTTGGTGAATTCCAGGACAATTTCTTTCTGCTATGACTAGAACGGAAGGGTGAATTAAGCATCCTTGATAATGGCAAAGCAGAAGAATTGCAATTTCATTTATTTTATAGTTTCTTCTTTTTATTATGATTAGAAATTCTCTTTCTAAGCATGTATGTATGAGCATCTAACAATATTCATAAATTTTGTTTAAATAACTCAAAAAATAACTGATTTTTTTCCTTTGGAACTATATATAATCTTTCATAACAAGTTTTCTCTGTGAAATGAAATTATAGTAAGTATATGTATAAATTATATTTCTAGCATTTTTTACTATCAAAATCAGTTAAAGACAACTCAGCTATGTTCTTTTCATTCCATTATGACTTCAAGAGTTTATGATTTATTTTCTAATATATATAGGTTTAGCAGAAGTATTTTGTAATTCATTAAGCGCTCTTATCTGAAACTGGATATGCTACTGTCACTTGATACTTAATAATCATTTATTTCTGTATTAAAAATAATATATGTCATCATGGTAGGAATCGTAAAAACAATAAAAAGGCATGAATGTCGACTAAGATGAAAATTTCTTATATAATACATACAATTCACTTTGAAAAATCATCTAGTTTAGTTTGTTATAAAAATCTGTACATGTATGAATTATGTACCTATGAAACATGTACATATATGTATATATATGAATTCTAAAGATAATCTGAAAATAATATATTTAAATAGAATTATTTTAAATAGAAAGTGATATAACCTCATCCTACTGTTGGGTGAGGTAATCAACAGGATGTGTCTGCTGGTTGACCCATGAGCTGGACCCAGACAATCAGTGGCTCCTCACCCCCACCCCTGTCCCTGGAATGTGTGTTCTTGCATTCCCCGTACTAGAAACTGCCCAAGGACATAGCCTTGAGATAGCAATGTGGTTTTGAGACCACCTGGATGGTATACATGACTGAACCCAGTTAGGGCCTCTATATAAACTTTTAACTTTCTGGTGGGTGGGCGTGGAGATCTACTCATCTTGGATAAGCCTTGCAAGTAAGTTGCCTTTCTTATTAAAACTGCCACCTACCAATCTAGAATTGTTTGCCTCTTTCTTCAGTCTCTCCCTGCCCTCTGTGTACAGGAGCAATTTGCAAACCAACAGTCGTCGAGCCACCCAGGAGAACAAAGGAATGAGTCTTGGGAAAGAAGCAGCTACAGGGGAAATCTTGAGTTGGCCACTGACCTCTCTGTTATGGGGGGTGGCCCATATACTAGATGCTTGTGGATCACTGCATGAGTACAGGATGCCCCCAAAACTAGCTGCTTTAATGTGCTTGCTTGAGAAACTGTACATTGTGCACTGTGGCAAAAAAAGGAAAACAAATGACTGTTGCAGGGGGCTGGCCTTCACTGCAGGTAGTTCGGCCAGCCACCAATGCCCAACTAGAGGCTGAAGCTTGAATTGGAAAGTTGGAATAAAAACTGAAGTCATAGAAGGACATGCAGGTGTCCTCTACTCTGTTAGCTTCAGGGCTAGCAGACGAGATAGGAGAGCAGAATAATAAGTTGGAGACCTGGAAATTTACACACTGCTGAAGTTTAAGGTTCAAGCACTTATGACCAAAGTAGGACATTAAGATGAAGAATCCCTGGGGAAGTAAGGAGAGTGAAGGGGAGGAGGTTGTGGTGATTGATAATGAAATAAACAGAATGGCCAATTCCATCCACCCCTTAATACAAAGAAAAATTTAAAACTGTGATTACCCTAGATTTCTGATAATAAAAAAATATACCCCAAAACTCCTACAAGAAAACTTGCATTCTTTCTCTGTCCCTTGAAGTTGTAAATCTTATCATATCTGTGAACTGTAAACACCACCTACGATTACTTGAGATTGAAAAAAAAAGGGCAGGGGGGATATTTTTTTAAAATACAGACTGTTATAAAATTCTGTGTTTTGTCAAAATAATTTCCTATGTTTCATGTTGTCTTTATCAGGTCTTTGATTACTTAAGAAAACAGCCTTCTCTAGTAAAAGAGCTAAGCTTTTTTTACAACTATATAACTCTCTGTATTTGCCTTTAAAGTCTTCAATTGTCTTTTTGGTTAAATGGATAACTAAATATTGTTTCCTAATAATCTATGATCCTATTTAATCAAGTATTTTAAATCATTTGATAGTTTTAACAAACTTCCGCAAAATAAAATTCTAAATGGAGTCTTACTGACCTTGAACTAACTTTGGGATTTTGCAGCAGGCCCCTGGAGCATCTCAAAAGATGTGTTCTCTCTCCTTATAAAAGAGAGATATCAAACTAAGTAGGCTTATTTAATATGTTAAATTACATGGTAAACATTGTCAAATAAGAATAATGCCAAACTTTCTTTATAATATATTTATAGGACATTCCAAAAAATCTAGTATGTCCTGGCATAATGTTATCAGTCATAATTTTAAAGTGTAGGTCATAGAAATAACCAAATTTCCTTGTTAACTGCGTTATAATGAACTCTCGTGAGATCTTTAACCATGGCCATTTTTAAGTCTTTTATCATTTACAGACAATTATTGTTTTACTCTGATAATGTGTTCCTACAAGAGTGCTTCATCTTTGACAAGATTCCTGGAAAAGACCCTGATAAGTTTCTAAAAACTAAGATCACGTGAAAGGGGCAACATTGGATCTTTCAATTGCTTCCCCAGGGCTACCTACAATATGTCGTGGGATGGTAACTCAAGATCTGTCCCTGTTCTCCTTCCCCACATCAATAAAATAGGCCCAGGACATTGATGATATAATGCTAACAAGTGAAGACTTGCCTCTGCAGCAGGTCACTTTGCAGACTTTGCTAAAACATCTGAGAGGGAGAGGATGGGTGGTGAACCCACAGAAAATTCAAGGCCCAGGCATAGCCGGAAGTTTTGGGAGTTGTTTAGTTGGATAAGACACACTGTGTCCCAGAATCTGTAATTGATAAGACTCAAGTCCATCAAACCCCTAAATATGTGACAGAGGTACAAGAGGTTGTAGAGATTTTGGGGTTTTGAAGGACTTTTATTTTCCACTTGGCACAGTGCCTCCATTCCTTATACCAACTGGTAACGAAAGGGCACGTATGGGACTGGGGATCAAAACAAGCTGCCTCTGAGAAGGCAAAAATACTAGTGAAGCTCTGAACACCTCCCATGCAGCATTACCATTTGAATTAGATACGCCTGTGACTCCAGATGGTATGGGTTGGACACTGTGACAGAGACAACAAAAGGAGTGAGTACCCCTAAGATTTTGGTCTCAGGCCTGGTGGGGGACAAAACCCAATATATCCCCAGAGAGCAACAGCTTCTAGCAGCGGACACAGCATTCCTCCATAGAGCCTCTCACAAAGGAACAGCCTAGCATGGTAAGAACTTTCCTTCCTATCAAGGGGGTGAGTTAAGAATATGTTCCATTGACTCACCTCTACCACGGCTCAAACTACCACATTGACTAAGTGGCCTACTTGCAGCACAGGAGCGCTTTGCCCACCAGCCCACTGTCTCTAAAACTGCAGGTGCTACTAGGCCCTGAAGAGCATGTAGATCCTCCAAATACTCCCACCCCTATTCCTATGGCAGCCCCTGTGGCCTGTAGAGAGGGAGTGGGGGAAATTCCCTCTGATGCTTGGTATACAGGTGCCTGGAAAAAAAAGGAGCCACCACAGCCAATGGGCTGAACTCAGAGCAGGTTGGCTGGTAATCACTAATGAGCTCTGGCTGTTAACCCTGTGTACTGACAGCTGAGCTGTTCTAAAAGGGTTAACCCTATGGCTTAGACAATGGAAAGCTGAGGGGTGGATGATCATGAATAAGCCCTTGTGGGGTCAAGATATGCGGAAAGACATTTGGGTTCACCTGCAAGAGCCCAACATAGTCCTCACTGTCTTCCACATTCCAGCTCATGAAGCATTGACACCCCCTGGCAATCAGGAAGCTGATGTCCTAGCCTGGGAATGAACTTTAGCAACTGACACACCAGTAGATACAGTAGATTGAGAGCATAGGACACTTCCACTGTAGTGCCTCCATAGGATGGTGTGTTGCCAAGGATGCCAGATTGCCCTTAAGATACAGTATCTTGGTTAGTGCAGTATCAGCACATCCTATGTGTTCTAAATACCACCCAAGATAACTGTCAAAGGAGTGTGGTGCCATCCACTGGAGTTCCCAACTGATGAGGGATTGGCAAGTTGAATATATTGGCCTCTTTCCTCTGACTGAGTGCTCTAAACATGCTCTGGTTTGTGTAGACACTGTATCTAGCCTAACCCAAACTTTCCCCTGTTGCCACACAAACCATGCTACCACCATTAGGAGACTAGAAGAACGGAGTACCATGTACGGAAAGCTTCATCAAATAGACAGTAATCTGGGGTCACATTTCAGAGCTCACAATATGCAAAACTGGGCAGAACAACGTGACATGGAGGTTCCATCTCCCCTATAATTTTCAAGCAGCAGGCTTAATGGAAAGAAAAAATGGAACATTAAAGCAGCAGATTAAATTACTAACAGGTAAAACCACCTTGGCTAGGTGGACTAAAGTACTGCCCTAGCCTTTAATACATTTGAATGATCAACCAGTGGACCTGTGGCCCCATATACCAGATTGGGGACCCTGGCTGAAACATCCAATACCATAAAGGTATAGAAATCACAAAAAAACAGCCACTGTCCTGACTCTTACCATGGATCAACATGTTATGTTGTTGAGAACACCAAGCCCCATCATGCCTGAGAGAGAATTATCCACTGAAATTTACAATGAGATGTCCCACCAGAATACGTGAGTTACTTTGCACCCCTGGGTGAGAGGAAACTACTCAATATCCACCGCTGCAAGCCAGACCTGTTAAAATGCATTATACTTGAAATGGAACATGGGCTATTGAAGGAGGGGAGAAAATGGGGGTCCTGGTCTGGCATATCCCACCCCCATTCTATCATCTCACACCAACAGTACTGCCTCCACCAGCCAACATGTATAACATGCAAACGAGGTCAAGTTCCTAAAGCTGCCAACCTCCTTTTCTTCAAGGCCAGGTGGACACATTCTGTTTTCCACTGGTACAATCATTTGGCCACTATCTTTGTCCCCTCCACTGGCCTGGAGGATATTACAGCACACATGGAAGCCTTTACTAAATTCCCCCAACAAGCCTCAAGTGATAGCCAACAAAGCCTGTCCATACTGAATACTAAAATGTCTCTAATAAAAAAAGCTTTCCTCCAAAATAAAATGGCCTTGGACATTATTACCACCCGGCAAGGAGGCACCCGCGCCATTATTCAAAGAGAACGTTGTATGTTCATACCTAATAAGTCAGCCAATGTGTCATCTTTATTAAATCACATAAAAACAGAAGTAAATGCCCTGAGTGATCTGACCATCACCTAAGGGACTTAGTAAATCAGTGGTTTGGGTCATGGGGCTTTTGGTGAAAAACAAATTGTTACTGATTTTGAAAATCATTATCTTAATGGGTTTTCTCTTACATGTGTCTATGCTGTTGCTGTGGCATCTGCCTCCAATACAGCCAGATAGCTGCCCAAACTAAGCCACCTCCCTACTAGTAAAAGCCCTTGCTGGCAGCTCAGGGCACACTGCAGAAGAGAGGCCATATGAAATTGTAAAAGCTGGTCACAAGGGGTAAAGTATTGTAGGAGGTAATCAAGAGGACATGACTGCCAGTTGGCTCCCAAGCCGGACCCAGACAATCAGAGGCTTCTCATCTCCCCCCAGCCTTGGAGTATGCATTCACTTTCCTTCCCCACACTAGAAGCTGCCCGAGATGCAGTCTTGAGAGTACTGTGGCGTTGAGATCATTCGGATGGACTGAACCCAGTTAAGGCTTCTATATAAACTTTTAAGATATTAGCAGGTGGGTGAGATATTAGCAGATCTACTTGTCTGATGGCTGCCCAAGACAAGCCTTGTAAGTAAGCACCCTTGCTTATTAAAGCTGCCACCTGCAATCTGGAGTGGTCTGCCTCTTTCTTCAGTCTCTCCTTGCTCTCTGTGTACCAGGGCCAATTTACAAGCCAACACTTACGCTGATATAGAAACATCATTTTGGGGAAAAAATTACAAGCAAAGAAAACTAAGGATGTGAATTGATTTTCACAAAGTGATAGGCAACCCAAAATTAATAGACCCAGTCCTTTTACCATGTCATGTGGATGTTTAGTGAAGAATGACTGCATGCCTAACACTGCACTTTGCATGCACACTTGAGGGAAACTTTCCATCAAGTACGAATCACTCTGCTGAGTCAGCATGCTGGTGTGGTTTAAGTATCATTCTAAATGCAAAATAGGTACCAGTCTGTGTCTGATAAACAGTATATGTAAAGTCCCAGTTTGCACTGACAGTTCTTGGGTACATAAGTCAGAATCCTTGACAACACAAACATCAGGCCAGAGCTCTTGGCCAACACCAGCTGTCCCCCTACTTAGTGCCCTCTCTTTCTCCCTTCACATTAGTTGCTTGAGTTTTGTCTCCCCTAATTTATTTCTAATTCATTCCTAAACCCATGCTAATTTGTATTCTTCCCACACTACTCCACTGAATCTGCTATTCCCAAGGTCACCAGTGACCTCCTTTTCGCTAAAACTGATGGACACTTCCAAGTTTGTTTGTTTGTTATTTTTTCCCTCACATGAACTGGTACTACATTGACATTATTGCCTCCTCCCACCTTCATGAAATATTTCTTTCTCTTAACTCCTTTTATATTACTTTTCTGTTAGCTCTTTGTCTCCTTATTTGGGCTCTTTATTTCCTTCTGCCTTTCCTAAGTGTTGATATTTTCCAAAGACCAGTCCTTAGTTCTTTTCTGCTTAAAAAGGCCTCTTCTCACATTGCTGTGATATTTCATCCGTTTCCATAGGTTTATTTAGAACCTTATGATTCCCAGGACAGCTCTTTCTCATGAACTTCAGTTCACTGGAATAATGCATCTTCTTTTGACCCTTCTTGCTCAAATTCATCTACTGCTCTTCTTCCCCATGCCATGAGCCACATGCCACAGAGGTTCAGGCCATATCATCTGTCTCCTCAGTAACTCTTAACATACACTTGACTGACATCTATGTTCGAAAGTTGTCTACTTCCATTTCATCAATAGAAAATCAAACAGGATTTTTTTCCCTAAAATACAAACATATGTCTGTCAATCCTTTAATAAAACTGAAACTCTCCGGCGACTGCCTCCTTCATATGGGTAACAACACAAAGTTCACACAAGGCTTTACAAGGTTCAGTTTTGTAATATTTACTTTCCTCCTTGCCAACTTCTCCAGCCTCACTTTTCCCCTGCCCCCTTCTCCCAGCCTCTGTTGCTGAACTATACAATGTACTGGCAGAAGACGAGCAAACTCCTTAGTTGGTAAACCATCTCTAGCAATTATTTATCAGGATAACCAGAGCTTCTTAGACTCATGGCTACAGAATGGACTTGCTCATATTAAACTACCCACTTCTGTTACTTCTAGCAATCAACTTTCACATTCTTTGAAGCTGAATTTGAGATGGTCTTCTGCCAACACATTGCATAGTGAAGTAATACAAAAGTCTGAACACATAGGAGATGTGTTGAGCTATTTGAAAAGAATAATCCATGATCAAAGGAAGTTTAATTGTCTTGAGTGTTGCTTTGTTCTATTTTATACATTTTCATTAATTTCCTTGTTTATTTTGCTACAATATTTGATGTTTTCTATTATAATCTTCAAATTTACCAAAACATAAAAAAGGCATTACCATGTAAATGTGGGCACATGCATTCTACACTGTTAGAGAGTTTATTTGAATTCAGCTTACATGGTTTCAGGGTCAGCAGTTACAAAGCTGTTGCTGAAGGGACAGTTCTAATTGTGCCAGAAAACCTGGGCAGCATAGGTATAGCTTTGTGGCAGATCTAAATTTGTATCGCATGCCATCCTCAAATTGTTAAGCCTTTATACTTAATAATCAATATTCCATCCAGCACAATAATAAATCATAGAATTTTTTATGGCTACAATTAAGGTGTACTTTTCAGTTACAAAAAGAATGAAAAGGTTACTGGAGAGGTGATGTGATTTAATGAAAAGGCCATTGAAGAAGAAGAAAAGGCTCTCAAGTAAGATAATAAATGTGAAAGCCTTTGAAGAAAGATAAAGTATTATGCAAACATAGTATTAGTATTAAAAATCTAAAATGTTCATTTCTAGCAGAGCTCATGTGTTCTGGGGCTATCGGAATAACATTCAAAAAGTGTTCAATACAGGCAGTAATATACGGTACCGTGGGAAACACTAAGTCCCAGATTTCAACTTCAAACTTGGAATTTATTGCTGTTGTGGTCTTAACAGTTGACCCTTAATATCCTTTCTACACAGTCTTTTAACTTTGTCTTTATGTAGTGGTATTCTGCTGATGTTCTTGTCTTTTTCCTTTAGGAAATGTCCCACAGTAACTGCGTTATTAAAACTGGACGTGTTCCAAAAGAGTTGTCAGAGACCATGGCAAACTTCGATTCAATCTCAGTGGAATAACTGCAAGGTAATTGTCCCAAAGTCATCACTTTCTGGATGTCTCAATAAATCTGGCCTTGATAACAGGAAAATTTGCCTTGTTGGGAGCCTGCGGAGGAAGGGACATGACTACATTTGCTGTAAAATGTCAAATTACACAGAAACCTCAGAGAGCAGGTGAAAGTCTTCAGAAGTTAATATAAGAAGGCTTATATGTCTTTTCTTTCCATTTTCTCTTCCCTTTCTTTCTTTCTTCTTTCGTTCGTTCCTTCCTTCCTTCCTTCCTTCCACACTCGAGCATGTTTCAAAGAAGTATGTTTTACAACTGACGTTAATAATATTATCTGTTTGTATTTATTTCATCCCCTTTCCAATTGAAGTTCACGTATCTCCATAAAAATGATCTAATTAATCCTTAGAACACCCTTATATGGAAAGCAGTGGAGAAAATGTTACTTAATCCCTTACAAAGGGAGAAAAATAAAGTATAAATGCTTCAGGTGAGGTGCAGTTAAAACAGTGGGAGATTCAGGTGTACAACTAAGGTTTTGTACTTCTTTCCCCCTTATTTCATTTTAATAATAGCATCTTAGTTCTCTTGCCTTTCTTCATTGATTAAAAGACCTTGTCCCTCTCTCTCCAAGTAGAACATGAGTTACTTGAGGGCATGAAATTCAAAATACAGCTTTTTCATTATATTTCTAGGGCCTAGACTCATGTACATAGAGATTAATATGTATTAAACGGAATTAAATTAAACTATCATTGTTTTTCATTTTAAAGGTACATACATTTTTAAATTCAAACATTACAAAAGGGTTATACAGTTAGAAGTAGGTCTCTCTCACGAAGATACACAGTCCCTGACCCAGAGGCAAATGCCAATAACATTTTCTTGTCGTATGTATCTTTCCAGACATTTTCATGCATATTAATGAATGAGTGTGTGTCTTAGTGTTTGTATTCATGTTTGAACAAGTTAGAGAGCAAATAAATACAGCGTACTAGATTTTTTTTTTTAACTTAACAATATATATTGGATAACTCTTTCTGTAAACTTTTCATTTGGAAATCACTTCAAATTTGTATTTTAAAAAAGTAGCAGGAATAAAAATAGTATAAAGAACATCAATATACTCTTAACCTAAATTCAAATATTACTAACATTTTACCCTGATTATCATTTGTTTAATCTTTCTTTCTCCCTCCCTTTCCCTTTCTCCTACTCTTTCTCTCCCTCTTTCTCCCTCTCTCATCATTTGAAGGAAGTTGCACATACCATGGCCTTTTACTCCTAAAAATGTTGATCTTTAATTCCTAAGAATAATGATATTCTCTTACATAACCACAGTACAACTCTCAAATTAAGTAAATTTAATATTGATATAATACTTTAAAATAATACATGTCCACATTCCAATTTTGTCCATTGACCAAAAAATATTATTTAGAGAATTTTTACTTCTACAATATAGCACCGAGTCTAGGATGAGGTATTGATCATTTAGTTATTACATCTCTTCTGCTGCTTTTTTTTTTTAATTTTTAAATTTTATTTTATTTAGTTTTTATACAGCAGGTTCTTACTAGTTATTCATTTCATACATATTAAGTGTATATATGTCAATCCCAATCTCCCAATTCATCACACCACCACCACCACCCACCCCCGGCACTTTCCCCCCTTGGTGTCCATACGTTTGTTCTCTACATCTGTGTCTCTATTTCTGCCCTGCAAACTGGTTCATCTGTACCATTTTTCTAGGTTCCATATATATGCGTAAATATACGATATTTGGTTTTCTCTTTCTGACTTACTTTACTCTGTATGACAATCTCTAGATCCATCCACGTCTCTACAAATGACCCAATTCGTTCTTTTTTTTATACTTCTGCTTCTTTTAATCTGAGTCATATCAGAGCATTTCTTTGACTCTGATGACATTAGTAATTTTGAGGAATAAAAACCTCCTTGTCCCTTCTTTAACTGAATGCTCCTCATTTTGGATTTGTCTGTTGTTTCCTGATTAGTTCTAGATTAATGATCTCAGGCAAAGATACTACACAGGTAAATTTGTTCTTCTCCGGGAATCAAATCTGGGGACGCGTAATAGCCATCTGTCTTTCACTGGTGATGATAATTTTGAAAATTAAAACAACAGTCAAGGCGTTGCCTGATTTTCCACTGTAATGATTCTTTTTGTTCTCCCTTGCAACTAATAAGCAGTCTGTAGGAGCGATTTTACAGCTATACAGATGTCCTGCTCCACATCAAAAACTCCCCCTTAGATGCAGCATCGATTTGTGACTTGCTTGATCCAATCTTTACTATTTTCGAAGCAAAATGACAATTTTCCAACTTTCACCCTCTCTCTCCATTTACCAGTTGGTCCTCTGCATTCTAACATAAATAAGAACTATACCTTCTCCCCCATTTATTTATTTATTTATTATCTATTTATTATTGATGTGGACTCATGAATTCCTACTTTGTTCAATAGCTTATAATTTATTACTGTGCTTAGTTACTTTGGTCCTCACATTTTCCCAGACTGAGTCAAGATTTTACTCTTGAAAGTCTAGGAAGACCACCCCCCCTACCCCCTTCAAGAGCAGAGCTGCCCTTCCAAGAGGAGGACAAGGCAACCAAAATCAGCCAATGAAGCTTCAGTGGCAGCTGAGCCAGGGCTGGCCTCAGATCCTAGACCTGCTTGATTGCTGTATGTGAGAAAGCGCTCTACAAAGTGTCACCCAAATGTCAAGTGAATCTCCCCCAGTCCTAACTGCAGGTGGTTCACCACATGGCCAACCAGCCTGTTCTGGCAGTGCTGACAAGCCTTTCGCTTCAGTCTGACTAATTGTCTGGCTTGGTCCTACCTGAACCTGCTTGGTCAAACCAGCCCTCCTATCATCAAGAGACTGAGGGACAGGAGGAAACTGAGAAGAGATTATTCATGTTACTGATGGTGGCCTCCCAGTGTCTCAGAAGTTATCCCCACTCCACTGCCCACTCTCTTCTTTTTTACTAGCCCATCAAATCGCCCAGGTATCTCCCTTTGACTGAGTCTTTTACAGCTTCCTGAGACCCTAGGAAGAGCATTTAAGGGCCACTGAGTGAAACTTGAGTTTTCCCCAGGGCTTCAGCTGCAGTCAGGCCTGTTCCCCTTTACGCTGTGAACAGTCCAAGGTGGTCATAGCAATGCACCCATTCAGTTGAACTTCAGAGAACATGTGGCAAGACCCCTCTAGTTGCAGGAGCCTGCAAGACAAATGCAAAGAACACAGCAGTCCCTTCCAGCTCACTGGCCCCAAAGCTGTCTTTGCCAACCACTGATGCTACTTCAGGTTCAGTCTCTCTTTCACCTGAAATTGCATCACTTCTCTCATTTAAATGATTGAGTGAAGCCCTCATGGTCCTCTCAGATTCTCAAATGTTGGTACCTTTTTCACTGTCTCTCCTCCTGCATGTTCCACATGTACTGACTTCTTTTTTAATCCTGTAGTTTCTGTATATAAGGACACTTGACTTTGTACTAGAAGTTTCAAGAGCCTTTACTGATTTGGTTTGACTGTCAGGGAAAGAACTTTAGAATAAAATATTAGGGTATTTTGAGGCATATAGAAAGGATAAAAGAGGAGGAAAAGTTGGGGTGGGGGAGCTGCTGAAAGTCTAGCTGTGTCAACAAATCCCATCTGTAAAACAGCCCCTTAGCAATGGCTTGTGAAAGGCAGTAACCCCCGCTCACCACTTCCACACACACACACACACACACACACACACATCCTTCCCAGCTCCTTAGGGTTTCTGCTGGCCTCTCGGAGCTTTCAGCAATGTGGGGGTGGGGGTGGCGGTGTGTATATACTGATTCTAGCTGCTAAAGGGGCCCAGGAATGGGAAGCCTCTCAGGTACTTTGCCTTATTAAGCAGAAGAACAACAATGGTGGCCCCAAGCGATGATATCGGCAATGTGACTCTCAATTGCCCTCCTCTTGATAATGGGTTGAAACTAGGAGTCCCTAATCCAAAACGTCTAATGACAGTCAAACACCACATCCCTTGCCCCAGCTCCCCAAACCCACAATAAGTACACGTGGCTACAGTTTTTCCTGTTGAGAAGTTAGGAGGAGGCAACTGGCCATATTTCTGGCTCCAGCGATCATTTTCCCTTGGTTACTGATCCACCCTCCTCACTCAAAATTAGCTCTTCCCTGTGAGCTCTGCCACTTGCAAGTGTAGAGAGTTTTGCAGAAAGTCTTTACAAATGGTTAGGCAGTGGCATCTGAACAGTCACATAGAGGTCTCAGAATATTCTGTGATTGCTCCCTGTGGTAGGCACATCCTAAGGCGACCCTCAGTGAGTCCGATCCTTCTGTAATTCCCTCCCCTTGAGTATGGGCATAACCTGTGACTGACTCATAGACAAAAGGATATGGCAAAAGTGATGGGAAGTTACTCCCACAATTATACTGTCACTTAAGACTCCATCTTGGCAGACTCGAGCAAAGACTCCCCTGCCGGCTTTGGAAAACTAAGCAGCCATGTTGAGAGAACCCCCTGGCAAGGAACTGAGGCAGCTGTAGGAGCTGAGAGCAGCCCCCAGCTGACAGCCAGCAAGAAAATAGGGACCTCAGTTCTACAGCCACAAGGAACAGAATTCTGCCAACAACTACATGGGCCTGAAAGAGAACCCAAACTCCAGAAAGGCACATGGCTACACCTTTACTGCAGCCTCTTGAGACTCTGAGCAAAAGATCTTTCTAAGCAGTGCCTGTATCACTGACCCATTGAAACTGTGCAATAATGTCTATTGTTTTAAGCATCTAAGTTTGTGGTTATTTGTCACACAGTAATAGAAAACTAATATATTCCCCAGGGCAGTAAGAACATCTCCCAAGGAGAAGAAAAGAGGGACCATAGTCTAGCTTAGACCCTGTGACTTCTATTTGCAGCTCTTCAGGCCCCTGCATTCTTCAAGTTCCCAAACTGGTTCCAGCAGGTAACACTGCTGGTGGAGTTTATTTATCGTTTTTTTCACAGAGACAAATTAAGTCAATAAAAATAAAAGAAATGTAAGGGAAGAGCTTCTGAATATTCAGGAAAGCAGTGGGTTGCATAAGGCGCGCCCACATGACCACAAGCAGAAGCACCCATACGGTACCTCCCAGAATACTTTGCTTTGCCTGATGCTGGGCTGTCCTTCACTGACCGGTCTTCAGGCATGTTTACACCAACCAGAAAGGGGAAGATGGTGACCGATACAGCAGCTTTCGGGCTGTGCACAATATCTCAAGATGAAAGCTGTTCCTATCAATGTTGTGTGGCAGAAGACGGACAGGGATTAACGGGAAGTGAGTCCCCCTGCCACCCTCTGAAGGACCTCAGACCTTCTAGTCCTGCTCTCCAATTACCAGCCCCCAAATTAAGCTGTAACAGAAAAGTCCTTTCAGATTATGGCTCTCCAAAGGGATCTAAGTCTAGGGTCTCTCACCATCTATTCATTTAATCACCATTTAATGATCTTCTACTCTATGCCAGCACTGCTGGTACAGCAGTGGATAAAACATATGAAATCCCAAAACATATGGGGTTTTGAGTCTAAAGGGAGATATAGAGAAGAAAATGGCAATTAAACTATATGATAGGGAAAGTACAGGTGTTGTATGAGCACAAAAGAGGGACGCCACCCCGCTGTAAAATGGTCTTAAGGAATTCCTATACGCCACCAGCAATGACATCTGAACCGAGACGTGAGGGATGAAGAGCAATTGACAACACAGAGTGCTCCAAGCAGAGGGAATATGTAACTAACACCCAGAGGTGAGTTTGAGGAGAAGCGGAACTGAAGCATAGAGTTTGTAGGTTAGTCATAATAATAAGGTACAGCAGTTATCTAGCATGTACTGGATACTATTGTTATGCTAAATGAATGGTATATATCATCTCATTTGATTCTCATAACATCCCTCAGGTGAGACAACTGAGATGAAGAGAGGTTATGTGCTTTGCCCATGATTGTACCGCTGGTAAATGGTGAAGCCAGGAATTAATGTGCAGCTGACTGGCTTCACAGTTCACAGCCTTAACCCCCAACTCTCATACCCTAGTCTGTAGCTCAAATGAATAAACCAAATGGTGGGCCTTCAGGTCAGGCCTCTATTCTTCACTAATGGAGCCACTAACCCAACATATAAGTCCAAATCCACCTCAGATTCTGGAACTTCTCTGACCTCAGAATCTCTGTCCAATCCATGAGTTCTTGCTCAACAGTGGGGACAAGTCAGCCCTCTCCCAGTTATCAGGTCCCTTGTTAGCAACCCAGGTTTCCACATTGAGGCTCTGCTTCCTTAGGCTTTTTGAAAACTAGAATCTTGTCTCTGAATTCAGTCCCCTTACATAGATTCCCAGTTCCTAAGACTGCAGACACCATGTTTTGCCTCTTTTTTGGGGGGACTTTTTCCTATTTTTGACTTCCTGAATATCCTCATATTGCTTTTAGGTTCTTTGGAGTCTAGTCTCCCTCAATGTAGTCTGACTACAAAACATTGCTGAAAGATCCTCTTTATTACATGGAGGTGGCCATGGATTTCCCTAGGCATAGTACTGTGGACATCTTTTCTAATTTCAAAACCCCCTTTGACTGCACTGAGCTCTGAATCTATGGTGCATTACACTCCTCCTTCCCTGTAGGTTGCTGGACTTAGTAGTCAAATTCTGTTGCTTTGTTTTTCAGACTATTTTGGAAAGAAGAAAGATATCGTTTCTCTCCTAACCAGAATATTTAAAGACACCTTGCCCTTTCCCAAAACCACAAGAACAAGTAAATTAAGCAAAGTGTTTTTTTCTAGGCAAATCAGAACTCTCTTCTTAAGAAGAATTCTCTAATCACTGTAAAGCTACCAGAATAAATAGCTCAATGTGTAGCCAACTTTGAAAACAAAAGTTTCTAACACTAAATGTATATTTTTGCATATGCAAAGATACATAATTTTGTATGTATATACATGTATTTTACATTCGTATTTGCATATTATAGTATAGTAGTCTCTCTAATCGTACAGATTTTTAACCCATATCCACTGCATATTCTCTCTTTGGGTTTCAGCTAATTTCTCCAACTTCTTAAGGTATGGGAGATCCCCTATTTAGCAGGCTGTGGATACTTCCTGGTACAGCATTGCTTCTTTTTGAATATTTTTTGGCTTTCTGGAGGGCCCAAGTCTTAATGTCAAGGGGTTTATTTGTTTATTTGCTTACAAAGCAAGAGTTGCTTATTGTCTATAAAGATGCTTATAAATATTATAGCTTCAATAGAAACAATAATTTTTATGAGAAAAAATTAACTGCTGAGTAAATAATCCCCACAATTTTCTACATTTTTGGATATATTATTGTCCTTTTTTAACCATGATGATGTTTTAAACATAATAACTAGGTGTACAATATCTAGTTATTTATTATGAATATGTTTGGTACAAGTTATGAAGACCAATTTAAAAGGGTAAATGTTACTTAACATTTCACATATCCATCCATGGAATAAAGTTTTTCCATTTATGAAGGAGTCATTATTTGATAGTTCTGTTCAGCAGGTCTTTATTCTTTTTCAGTTCTAAATTGCTTGAACATGACTTCAATTCCTAACAATCAATTTCTTGCTGGATTCCTTTCTGTCTAGCATCTCAAACTACTTTCTTTAAGGCCACCAGTAACCTTCTCTTCAACTTAAAGTACAGTTTCCTTTTTTTCTATAGTTTGAGCCTTTCTGCTGCCTTTCATATGTTGGCCACCGCATTCTCAATTACACTTTTTTCTAGTTTCATTAACACCAGTTACACCTGGTATAAGTTGTACACGTGGTTACTCAATTTCTATACCCTTTGCAGGGTCTACACTTCTTCATATCCATCAAATATCTGTGTGTTCCAAAGGACCTCTGCTATATTTATGTCACAATTTACAAGTAGATATTGATAATATTTTTGTTGCTTGGCATGTAACTCAAAGTGCACAACCTATGAGTCATCCACATATTAGTGACAAAGAGGCTGCAGAGATGGGCAAGTATTTTAATACTCTAGGAAAGTCCATTCAACTTTCCTTTTTGTAATTAAGATTCACTAGCATCTCAGTGCCTTCGTTTTTCTCTGGGGAAAATACAAATTTTGCCAGCTTCTAAGTGCCTATACCATTTATTTAGCTGCTATCCTTACCCTAGACATTATGCCAGATGCTGGAGATTCAGTGATGACTCAATACAGACTCGGCCATTATTTTCATGAAACTTAAAGTCTAGTTGGGAAGACTGGAATTAAACGTTTTTATTAACCAAAAACTCCTGCAACTGCAACCCTTGCAAGTGTTAAACATTGTTCTAAAAGCTTATAATAGGAAAATGTGACCTGGTCAAGGAACTCAAGGAGGACTACCTTAAGGGTGTACCTCATTAACTGAGATTTGAATGACAAGTAGGAATTCAGTATGTGAAGAGGAACCTGCTAACCAGAAGGACTGGCATGAGCTAAGTCTCAGTGGTAGGGCAGAGAAGAGATTATAAGAGAAGCAAAAAGAAGGCAAATGGTGTGGAATGCACAGAGTAACCATGCTGGACCTTGTAAACTATATTAGTTTTGTCATTATCCTGCAAGTAATGGAAAGCTATCAAAGAATTTTAGATAACAGGGGATAAAGAGGCGCTATGGGGAGAGGGTGGGTAAAGGACTGTCATGTTCAAATTTATTTTTCTTGCCTAAAGATTTGTATGGATTCCCTACCCTAAGTACTATCTTCTCCTTCCTGATCTAAAGTTAGGAGGCTGTTCTAATAGTTTAGATTTATTTCTTTGTCTGAATCAAAGGCCTTTCATTCTGAGTCTCCTTAGTTTGTTTGGCCTCCTCTTCACAACCTCTAAACAGTGGAATTCCCTAAAGTTTCCTCTCTAGTTGATATCTTTTGTCACATTGGTTTTGCATGTCAATAATTTGAAGATGGTTATTAAATATCTCAACTCCAGTCTTGTATATCCAATAGCTACAAAGGTATATTTGTATATTTTTAACAGGCAACTCAAACATAGCAAATGTAAAGTATACAAAGAGAAAGAAAACCAGTTTCTGTCCTCCCCTCAGATAGTCAGGCATTCACTTAACAAAAATCTGCTAAACCCTTTTCCAGGCCATGGGTATTCAAAGAAGAATTAGGTAGAATCCTTGACTTTAAGGGAACAAAATATTCTCTGCAATTAGTTATCATATTCCCTATGATTAACTATCACAATGCTGTATGCCAGTGGATACTTTTGTTATACTTTTTTTTTTTTGCTTTCCCTAAAATGTTTTCCTTTCTGGACCACCACCTCTCTAATGCTTCATAGCTCCTGCTCATTTCCTACCCTCAAGACTATTTCTCTTTCCTAAAGTTATCACTTGCACCCATCATGTGATACTGCTCTGAGAGTTAATACTAAAGATCTAGCCAAGCAGGAAGGAGCTCTGAAGAAACAGTCAGGCAGTTGTCTTGCATTTCCTGAAGTGACCTGTCTTATTGTCCCTTGTGCCCTGCCATGAAGACCCAAAAGACCCAAATTCTTTTTTTTTTTTTTAATTTTTAATTTTTTGGCATGGGGGATCTTAGTTCCCTGACCAGGGATTGAACCCGTGCCCCCTGCATTGGAAGTGTGGAGTCTTACCACTGGACTGCCAGGGAAGTCCCAACACCCAGATTCTTGACGCAATGTCAACACCACACTTATCTCTGTATCTCCACCACCTACCAGAATGCCTAGAGCACTGTAGGTGCGGGAGGCTGTAGAATAAACCTAATTGATTATGTCCCCATTGGAAGCCATCTCTTTCTCCATATTGGAAACTCACCATTATTGTATAAGTGAGTAAACTTGGAATAACAGTTTTGGGAACAATCTTATGAGACAACTATGAAACTAGTGTATGGACTTCTCTAATGCTCAGTACCTCTTTCTCTCTCTCATCTCCCAGTACTAACTTGTGTTTACCATAAATTACATGCCACCTAAATCACAGCAAGCAGTGAATGAGATCGTGCTTCATTTTTCTTTTAAAATAATTTAAAAATAAATAGCCTTATATAATGTTGTTTAAGTAATTTAAAAAATAACTACAGTGAATTGAGTCATCTGATAAGAGGGGAGTCCATTCCCTTTCATCTTCTAGCTGACCCTAGCCAATTATGGAAACATTGGGTCATTTAGGATCAGACATTTCCTATCTTTAGCTGATGTCTGATCAAAACCATAAGGAGTAACTCAGGGACAGGAGGGACCTTCAAGATAGTGGAGGAGTAAGACGTGGAGATCACCTTCCTCCCCACAAATACATCAGAAATACATCTACACATGGAACAACTCCTACAGAACACCTACAGAATCAGACTTCCCAAAAGCCGTGTGGCTGACAGGGTCTTGGTGCTCCAGCTGGGTGTCAGGCTGGAGCCTCTGAGGTGGGAGAGCCGAGTTCAGGACATTGGTCCACCAGAGACCTCCCAGTCCAACAGAATATCAAACAGCGAAAGCTCTCCCAGAGATCTCCATCTCAATGCTAAGACCCAGCTCCACTCAATGACCAGCAAGCTACGGTACTGGACACACTATGCCAAACAACTAGCAAGACAGGAACACAACCCCACCCACTAGCAGAAAGGCTGTCTAAAATCATAATAAGTTCACAGACACCCCAAAACACACCACCGGACGTGGTCCTGCCCACCAGAAAGACAAGATCCAGCCTTATCCACCAGAACACAGGTAACAGTCCCCTCCACCAGGAAGCCTACACAACCCACTGAACCAATCTTACCCACTGGAGGCAGACACCAAAAACAATGGGAACCACGAACCTGTAGCCTGCAAAAAGGAGACCCCAAACACAGTAGGTTAAGCAAAATGAGAAGACAGAGAAATACACAGCAGATGAAGAAGCAAACAAAAAACCCACCAGACCAAACAAATGAAGAGGAAATAGGCAGTCTACCTGAAAAAGAATTCAGAGTAATGAGTGTAAAGATGATCCAAAATCTTGGAAACAGAATGGAGAAAATACAAGAAACGTTTAAAAAGGACCTCGAAACCTGAAGAGCAAACAAACAATGAAGAACAACACAATAAATGAAATTAAAAATTCTCTAGAAGGAATCAGTAGCAGAATAACTGAGGCAGAAGAACGGATAGGTGACCTGGAAGATAAAATAGTGGAAATAACTACCGCAGAGCAGAATAAAGAAAAAAGAATGAAAAGAATTGAGGACAGTCTCAGAGACCTTGGGAACAACATCAAACGCACGAACATTCGAATTATAGTGGTCCCATGAGAAGAAGAGAAAAAGAAAGGGACTGAGAAAATATTTAAAGAGATTATAGTTGAAGACTTCCTTAATATGGGAAAGGAAACAGTCAATCAAGTCCAGGAAGCACAGAGAGTCCCACACAGGATAAATCCAAGGAGAAACACACCAAGACACATATTAATCAAACTATCAAAAATTAAATACAAAGAAAAAATATTAAAAGCAGCAAGGGAAAAGCAACAAATAACATACAAGGGAATCCCAATAAGGGTAACAGCTGATCTTTCAGCAGAAACTCTGCAAGCCAGAAGGGAGTGGCAGGATATATTTAAAGTGATGAAAGGGAAAAACCTATAACCAAGATTACTCTACCCAGCAAGGATCTCATTCAGATTCGACAGAGAAATTTAAACTTTTACAGACAAGCAAAAGCTAAGAGAATTAAGCACCACCAAACCAGCTTTACAGCAAACGTTAAAAGAACTTCTCTAGGCAGGAAACACAAGAGAAGGAAAAGACTTACAATAACAAACCCAAAACAATTAAGAAAATGTAATAGGAACATACGTATCGATAACTACTTTAAATGTAAATGGATTAAATGCTCCAACCAAAAGACACAGACTGGCTGAATGGATAACAAAACACACCCTGAATATATGCTGTCTACAAGAGACCCCCTTCAGACATATGGACACATACAGACTGAAAGTGAGGGGATGGAAAGAGTTATTCCATGCAAATGGAAATCAAAAGAAAGCTGGAGCAGCAATTCTCATATCAGACAAAATAGACTTTAAAATAAAGACTATTACAAGAGACAAAGGACACTACATAATGATCAAGGGATCAATCCAAGAAGAAGATATAACAATTGTAAATATTTATGCACCCAACATAGGAGCACCTCAATACATAAGGCAAATACGAACAGCCATAAAAGGGGAAATCGACAGTAACACAATCATAGTAGGGGACATTAACACCCCACGTTCACCAATGGACAGATCATCTAAAATAAAAATAAATAAGGAAACACAAGTTTTAAATGATACATTAAACAAGATGGACTTAATTGGTATTTATAGGACATTCCATTAAAAAACAACAGAATACACTTTCTTCTAAAGTGCTCATGGAACATCCTCCAGGATAGATCATATCTTGGGTCACAAATTAAGCCTTGGTGAATTTAAGAAAATTGAAATCATATCAAGTATCTTTTCTGACTACAACGCTATGAGACAAGATTTCAATTACAGGAAAAAATCTGTAAGAAATACAAACACATGGAGGCTAAACAATACACTACTAAATAACAAAGAGATCACTGAAGAAATAAAAGAGGAAATCAAAATATACCTGGCAACAAAGGACAATGAAAACATGATGACCCAACACCTATGTGATTCAGCAAAAGCAGTTCTAAGAGGGAAGTTTATAGCTATACCATCCTACCTCAAGAAACAAGAAAAATCTCAAATAAACAACCTAACCTTACACCTAAATCAATAAGAGAAAGAAGAACAAAAAAACCCCAAAGTTAACAGAAGGAAAGAAATCATAAAGAGCAGATCAGAAATAAATGAAAAAAAAAATGAAGGTAATGATGGCAAAGGTCAATAAAACCAAAAGCTGGTTCTTTGAGAAGATAAACAAAATTGCTAAACCTTTAGCCAGACTCATCAAGAAAAAAAGGGAGAAGACTCAAATCAATAGATTTAGAAATGAAAAAGGAGAAGTAACAACTGACACTGCAGAAATACAAAGGATCGTGAGAGATTAAACTAAGCAACTATAGGCCAATAAAATGGACAACCTGGAAGAAATGGACAGATTCTTAGAAAAACACAACCTTCCGAGACTAAACCAGGAAGAAATAGACAAATATAAAGAGACCAATCACAAGCACTGAAATTGAAACTGTGATGAAAAATCTTCCAACAAACAAAAGCCCAGGACCAGATGGCTTCACAAGTGAATTCTATCAAATGTTTAGAGAAAAGTTAACACCTATCCTTCTCAAACTCTTCCAAAATATAGCAGAGGAAGGAACACTCCCAAACTCATTCTATGAGACCACCATCACCCTGATACCAAAACCAGACAAAGATGTCACAAAAAAAGAAAACTACAGACGAATATCACTGATGAACATAGATGCAAAAATCCTCAACAAAATACTAGCAAACAGAATCCAACAGCACATTAGAAGGATCATACATCATGATCAAGTGGGGTTTATCCCAGGAATGCAAGGAATCTTCAATAGACACATATCAATCAATGTGATAAAACATACTAAAAATTGAAGGAGAAAAACCATATGATCATCTCAATAGATGCAGAAAAAGCTTTTGACAAAAATCAACACTCATTTATGATAAAAATCCTCCAGAAAGTAGGCATAGAGGGAACTTACCTCAACATAATAAAGGCCATATATGACAAACCCACAGCCAACATCGTTCTCAATGGTGAAAAACTGAAACCATTTCCTCTAGGATCAGGAATAAGCCAAGGTTGTCCACTCTCATCACTATTATTCAACATAGTTTTGGAAGTTTTAGCCACAGCAATCAGAGAAGAAAAAGAAATAAAAGGAAACCAAATCGGAAAAGAAGAAATAAAACTGTCACTGTTTGCAGATGACATGATACGATACATAGAGAATTCTAAAGACTGTACCAGAAAACTACTAGAGCTAATCAATGAATTTGGTAAAGTAGCAGGATACAAATTTAATGCACAGAAATCTCTTGCATTCCTATACACTAATGATGAAAAATCTGAAAGAGAAATTAAGGAAACACTCCCATTTACTACTGCAACAAAAAGAATAAAATACCTAGGAATAAACCTACCTAAGGAGACAAAAGACCTGTATGCAGAAAACTCTAAGACACTGATGAAAGAAATTAAAGACGATATGAACAGATGGAGAGATATACCATGTTTTTGGATTGGAAGAATCAACATTGTGAAAATGACTATACTACCCAAAGCAATCTACAGATTCAATGCAATGCAATCCCTATCAAACTACCACTGGCATTTTTCACAGAACTAGAACAAAAAATTTCACAATTTGTATGGAAACACAAAAGACCCTGAAAAGCCAAAGCAATCTTGAGAAAGAAAAATGGAGCTGGAGGAATCAGGCTCCCTGATATCAGGCTATACTACAAAGCTACAGTAATCAAGACAGTATGGTACTGGCACAAAAACAGAAACATAAATCAATGAAACAGGATAGAAAGCCCAGAGATAAACCCATGTACATACAGTCACCTTATTTTTGATAAAGGAAGCAAGAATATACAATGGAGAAAAGACAGCCTCTTCAATAAGTGGTGCTGGGAAAACTGCACAGCTACATGTAAAAGAATGAAATTAGAACACTCCCTAACACCTTACACAAAAGTAAACTCAAATGGATTAAAGACCTAAATGTAAGGCCAGACACTATAAAATCTTAGAGGAAAACATAGGCAAAACACTCTATGACATAAGTCACAGCAAGATCCTTTTTGACCTACCTCCTAGAGAAATGGAAATAAAAACAAAAATAAGCAAATGGGACCTAATGAAACTTAAAAGCTTTTGCACAGCAAAGGAAACCATAAACACGACAAAAAAAAACACAAACCCTCAGGATGGGAGAAAATATTTGCAAGTGAAGCAACTGACAAAGGATTAATCTCCAAAATTTACAAGCAGCTCATGCAGCTTGATATCAGAAAAGCAAACAACCCAATACAAAAATGGGCAGAAGACCTAAATAGACATTTCTCCAAAGAAGATATACAGATTGCCAACAAACACATGAAAGGATGCTCAACATCACTAATCATTAGAGAAATGCAAATCAAAAGTACAATGAGGTAACACCTCACACCGGTCAGAATGGCCATCATCAAAAAATCTACAGACTATAAATGTTGGAGAGGGTGTGGATAAAAGGGAACTCTCTTGCACTGTTGGTGGGAATGTAAATTGATACAGCCACTATGGAGAAAAGTATGGGGGTTTCTTAAAAAACTAAAAATAGAACTACCCTATGACCCAGCAATCCCACTTCTGGGCATATGCCCTGAGAAAACCATAATTCAAAAAGAATCATGTACCCCAATGTTCATTGCAGCTCTATTTACAATAGCCAGGACATGGAAGCAACCTAAGTGTCTGTCGACAGATGAATGGATAAAGAAGATATGGCACATATATACAATGGAATATTAGCCATAAAATGTAACAAAATTGAGTTATTTGTAGTGAGGTGGATGGACCTAGTGTCTGTCGTACAGAGTGAAGTAAGTCAGAAAGAGAAAAACAAATACTGTATGCTAACACATATATATGGCATCTAAAAAAATATGGTTCTGCAGAACCTAGGGGCAGGATAGGAATAAAGACACAGACATAGAGAATGGACTTGAGGACACGGGGAAGGGGAAGGGCAAGCTGAGACGAAGTGAGAGAGTAGCACTGACATATATACAATACCAAATGTAAAACAGATAGCTAGTGGGAAGCAGCCGCATAGCACAGGGAGATCAGCTCGGTGCTTTGTGTCCACCTAGAGGGGTTGTTAGGGAGGGTGGGAGGGAGATGCAAGAGGGAGGAGATATGGGGATATATGTATACGTATAGCTGATTCACATTGTTATACAGCAGAAACTAACACACCATTGTAAAGCAATTATACTCCAATACAGTTGTTTAAAAAAAAACAAAAAAGAGTAACTCGGACTGTTTCCCAAACTCTGATACTCTCCTCAATGTTGTTATGTGTGACCCTCCTCAGTAGTCTTGAGTAATTAGTCAACCTACTGGATATCACTCATACTTTAAAATAAATTAATAGAATGGGGACTCTAATAACGCTCTTTGAAACTTAATGAAGTAGATACTCCTAGCCTTTCTTTTCCTTTGATGGGTCAGACTGCTTTAAATAATTCCAAGGTAATCTTGCTTCCAGTATCTTTTAGAAAACATTCCACATTTACTCAAAACCACAGTGATCTATCTCATCACAGACTTTCTACAGTATTTAAATTTAGAAAAACTCAATTTAACCTTCTGGCCAAAGCTTATACTTATGCAGTTATGACCAGGTTGTTCCTACTGGGTTTTTACAACCAGTATTTGTTCTGATAATTAGTTGCTAATTAGCTTCTCCTCCTCCCTGCCTCCAGTCATTCCAAACACTGGTCCTTAGCTGAACACACTGTGCTTTCTCCTCCCGTTCTGTTGTTGTCCTTACTAGAGCCTCTTCTGCCTGAAATAGCCTTTGATGATCTCCGCCTGTTAAATTCTTTACTCATTTTTTAAAAGTCAGCTAAATGATAGCTTCTTTTGGAAAACGTTTCTGAATTTTCCAGGCAGAATGAGTCACTTCTTGTCTATGTTCCCTCAGCACTTCATG
Source organism: Balaenoptera ricei (assembly GCF_028023285.1). Lineage (NCBI taxonomy): Eukaryota > Metazoa > Chordata > Mammalia > Artiodactyla > Balaenopteridae > Balaenoptera > Balaenoptera ricei. Next base: position 72,980,511 of record NC_082648.1, read on the forward strand.
CATGCCTCTAATGTAACTTATCACAATATATTATAATTATTTATATTCAACTGTGTGTTGACTTCTAGACCATGAGTCCTTTGAGAGCAGTGGTAGTGGTTTGTTCATTGTTGGCATGTCATAGGTGCTCAATAATTGTGTGCCTATGCTTTAAAGAATTTGTGAAAGGGCTTCCCTGGTGGCGCAGTGGTTGAGAATCTGCCTGCCAATGCAGGGGACACGGGTTCGAGCCCTGGTCTGGGAAGATCCCACATGCCGCGGGGCAACTAGGCCCGTGAGCCACAGCTGCTGAGCCTGCGCGTCTGGAGCCTGTGCTCCGCAACAAGAAAGGCCGCGACACTGAAAGGACCACGCACCGCAGTGAAGAGTAGCCCCCACTTGCCACAACTAGAGAAAGCCCTCGCGCAGAAACGAAGACCCAACACAGCTAAAAATAAATAAATAAGTAAAAAATTTAAAAAAAATAAAAAAGAATTTGTGAAATAAATCAGAGCACTTAGAAGTAAAGAAAAAATAATACCTTAGTAAAATGACTGGATTATTCAATGTTTTACACATATATTAACACCTTGATTCTACAAGACTGTGAACTGTGGTGAAATTAATATTTTTATCCTTTTCTGTTTATACCTCTCAATGTAAGTTTAGGCACGTGGTAGACATACCACTAAAACAAAGCAAAACAAACTACATACACACAACACACACACAGATTTTAAAAATCAAAACACACTTATTTTGCCTTTCAGGGTGTGTTAGGGATTCAGAACAGCATGATATAGAAAAGGACTTTAGCCTAATTGTATCATCACTTCATCACTCATGTGAGAGAACAAGCTGTTGTGAAGTAGGAGAGTTCTGACCTCCCTATATATCAGAATAAATAAAACCTTTTATAACTACAGGTTTCAAACTCCAAACAACTCACAACAAATAATGGAATAACAAGTCAAAGGCAAATAGAGTAAAATAGAGTAAAATTTAAAAGGTAAATGTATAGGATTTTCTGTTTGTGTTATACACATATGTTTATACATATATATGTGTGTATACATACACACACACACACACACACGATATTCCATATCATGTAATTTTAAAGCTAGAAAAAGCTCTTAAAAGTTATTTAATGCATTTTTATTTAATTCATTTTTATATTAAAAATGTGAAATCTAACACATATCAGAAATCTTATATGTATCATAGTTAGTGATAAAGCTATATCTAAAAAAAAAAAAAAAAAAAAAAGCTATATCTAATACTAAAATCTCCTGAGATTAGTATCAAGTTTTAAAGGGTCATTAGTATGATTAGTTCCCAAAGTTTTTGTGTTTGTGCTATACCAGAATTTTAGTGTTTGTAAAACTGGTTTTTAATGAAACTGCTGAATTAATTAAGACACACACACACACACACACACACATACAATACTAAGCAAGTCAGTAACAATAAAAATACTAAAAGGAGGCAACACCGATTGAACACATACTATATGCCAGCTACTGTTCCCAGTGTTCATAAGAATTGCTCACAAAATTTTCTTAACAATCCTATGAAGTAGGTACTTTTATTTCCCCCAGTTTTTATATGAAGAAATCAAGGCCTGAAAGGGGCAGAGCAAGACATTGTACTCCGGTAGTCTGGTCCCAGAAACCATACTCTCACCACAGTGCATGCAAAACCAGTAAAGAAGCAAACAAAAACCGTCTTTGAAAGCGTCTGCTATTTGTTGCTCTGCTATTTGCTCACCCATTCAAGGTCTCTCATGCACTTAAAACTGAGAACAGTTGCTGGAACTGAACCTTCCTTCATGCCTCTTGATCAATCACAGCAGATTTTATCATGCTTTACTCCACATTATAAATTTCACCCAGCTCTGACTTGGCAGTACCAATATGTATACTCTGTTTTAGCAAAAATACATTTTTTTCACACTAATTCAAATGCTATGGTACACCTCTGAGGGTTACAGTGTGCCATGGCATAAAGGCAGAGGGTCACTTCTGAATGAAGATGGTGACCAAGACTGTCCTCATACTCAGTTCCTTGCTGCTAAAATCAGTATTACAAAACAAACAATCCTCTGATTTTAGTAGAACCTTACATTTAAAATACCCACTTTGATATCAGTTTATATTGTATATATCATAAACATTATCAAAATTAATTCCGGAATATTATTAAGTAAAATTAGCTAAATTCAAGGCCTAGTGTCTTGTAAAACTTTTTGGCAAAACATCCATGGCTTAGTATCTCTTGAATTTAGTTAATTCATACTCATAATTCTTACATTCCAATTTTACTCCCTCATTCTGCACATTTCAAATGCACATTAGCAAAAGGACTAAGTTCAGGGATATAATTTTATTATTATCCAATACTAACAAGAGTAAAATATTTTGTGCTAAATCAAGTTTGTGCAGGCAACTTTGAGTTGTTTTACAATTTATGTGTATGTCACTAGATAGACTCTTCAGTGGCTAATTAAATGATACCATCTAAAAATGGTTTATCTTTAACTGATAGGTTTTATGTACAGATTGATTTTCTCTGAGGAGGTTAGATTTCAGGCTTCTTTTTTTCTTTTAAATCACTGGGCATCTGTAAAAAATTCAAAGGGTAGTAAAACTTACTTTCAGTTCAACTGTCCTAGGAACTAGTATTAATATATGCTAAACTACTGAAAAATGGGTGTTAAATTTCCGATTCTCTCTACTTTGCTTTATTGAAACATAGACTACTATCATTTGGAAGATATTGTTAACTTTTATTTTAATTAAAAGAAAAACAAAATTCATCCATTTCTCACTTTTCTATTTATACTATCTAAACTCTATCTAAAGCCAAACAACTGTAAACTCAATGCATTATGACCATCAGGAACTGTATTATAGAGGATAAATATAAAGCTAGATTGCTTGAATGTACTCTACAATACAAGATAACATGGTCCAAAAATGCTTTTTTTGGAATCCATTGTAATTTAAGCATCTTATTTTTGTAAAGTTGCATTGATCACATTCAGAATAAAATATAAATTATAAAATAACTGATAGACATTTTCACAATATCCAAATGTAAAGTTTTACAAATCTGTTTTATATTAGAACATGCCTGAGAGCTTAAAGATACATAGAAACACAAGAAATGCAAATAAGTCCACCCCTTAACTCATGTTTTCTGTTTCCTAGCAAGTTCTTTGATTTATTCAGCCACACCTTGAAATACACTCTATATTTTTTGTAATTTAAGAGAAGAGAGCTTACCAGATAGAAAAAACATATAACATGCACAAGAGCAAGGATCTTTTATATTGTTCAGTTATAAATAAATCCCAAGCACCTAAAGAGTACATGACACAGAGCAGACAATAAAATAAAACTAGTAGTAGACTAGTTAGATAGCCAGATATATGGAGGGAGAGAGAGAGAGAGGAAGGGAAAGAGGGAGAGAGGGAGAGAGAGAGAGAGAGAGAGAGAGAGATAAAGATATTGATTGATCGGGGGCATTAAAAATTGAAAAACCTATTTCTGAGTCTTCTCCACTTATTGATTTACTGACTGGGTTATCTTTGGCAACAAGTTAAAACCTGTTAGTCTCTGTTTTCTTAGCAGCATAATATCAATTACCTTATCACATATCAAATGTTAAGAATGAATGATATTATGTCCATGAAAACAACTGTTAAAATTTTAAAGTACTTTTAAGCATTATGTTTATGCACATAATATATACACCTGAATATCCATGCATTCACATACTAATATAAACCTACACTAAGATGACATTGTGGTTACTATGTTATGGGTTTAACTAAAACGTTGGTCATGCAAATCCAGAATTCATACTGTTAAGGCAAACGTAGAATTCATCACACATCCAAGTACTTCAACGGAGAAAGTTGAAAACTAAATGGAATCATGCATTCAATAATTTAAAGACACCAATGAAGGTGCTTACATAAACTAAGTTCTAGGAGAAGATTAAGACATCTAAGAGGGAAAAAAAGAGTGTTATTTTGGAATAAGTAATAACATAATATGAGAAACAATTTTCAAAAAAAAACAATATGTCACCCTCAGCCTGTGGGAAATGCAAAGAACTTCAGAAGGGATAATAGGAATCTTTTTACCATTGTGTACTTTTTCCATCTCTTATTAAGACCAGTAAAACCTGTCACTTAGTAACATTAACTTTGCACACCAGTTACAAAGAATTGGATAAAATAATATGAAGAAGAAAAATGCAAAAAAAAAAAGATGATAACTTCGACAAAGGACATACGTATTAGAAAGGAGGCAAGTAACATAGCCATACATGTAGCGTCATGCATCTTTCACCTATGGTGCCCTGCACTAAGAATTCTTCCTATGGACTTTGTGGCATGGAAAATTGCTATGATCCCATTGTTGTCCTCTCTTTAAAAAAATAAAACTAAAAGCAAAAACTTTCTGTCGAGTCTACCATCCAGATATCATATCAGGTATATTCATGTTGTACAAAGTTGTTCAAAGGAAAACAAGGAGATAAACAATTTTAACACTGTTATCACTACCAAAGCAGTGCATTTGTGATTAGAGGCTATAATACCGAGAAAAGCATTTATACACAGCAGAAAATACAATTTTAGATGTTTAAAATGTTATTTGACTGAGTAAGAGTTTCTTCGTTGTTGACAGAATGATATAAACAGATTTTTGGAGAATTAATTGTTGGGAAACAAATGGCTTTCCCTTGGTCAAGATTGATCACCTGTGAAAATGACAGAGTCAATACCCTTGGGTTATTCAACTCCACTTTGAAATACTTAATGGAAAAAAATATCATTTCAAAGCCGTGAATCATTATGCTTTCAAGTTCATATATTAAAACTTTTGCATTCTCACTTTTAGATTTTTTTTGAAATTTACAGAATACACCAACATAAATCTCCCTGTAAAAAATTAACCCCAGATGCTTGTTTGTAAGCTTTTGAGGTTTGGTTGATTATATACTATCTTGGCTGAGACAAGCTCAGTTCTTTGGATTCCATTAATACACATCTGACACTTTCTATAAACTCAGTTTTGTTCAGACCTGAATTGACTGAAGGAGACAAATTGAACAACAGTAGTGTCAAGCATTGCCAAACAGGACTGGGCTGGTAGAAGACAGAGAAGCGTGACATAGCTGAGAAGCCCCTGCTGTCCCTGAGCACAACTTGAGCACCTCCAAGCCCTGATTTCTAATTATGCAAATTACTGGTTCTCACAGGCAGAAATACGCTATGTTAAAACACAGTAAAAATACATCTGAAAAGCATTAGCATATCACAGCCTGATGGCAAGCCATTATTCAAAAGTTTTATTACCTTAGAAGAGGTGGAGATGCTATTAAAATAAAATATGTTCTATTAAATAATAGCTATTTACACTTTTCTGTGTCTTCATTTCATAAATATCTGCATTCGACTTTGAGATAACGACAGTCTGCTGCTTTTTACTATGAAAATAGACAATATTTGAGGAGTTAAGAGTGTTTTTGAATTCTTCATTTGGTAGCACGTGAACATTCTCAGTCAATTAAAAGCTTTTATTGTATCTGATTTTTCATTCAATTAAATTCCCGTCAGATTTAATCATCTATGTCCACAGTAATTCAACAGCTGTAAACATATTTGTTGTGCTACAATACTGTAAGGATCCTCAGGTGTAAATATCACTACTAGTAAATGATTAAATAATTGAAAGCTTTAATTTCAGGGCTTAAATATTCTGCAGATAACATAAAACAGAATTTTGTTATGCATTCAAAAGCACTTAATACAATAAATGATTTTAACATCTCTCAATTGCAGGAAAAAAAAACACAGTGTTCTTTAAAACTATTTGCCATTATTATTTCCTTAGGTTAAAAATGATAAATATGAATACAAAATACTACAACTTCATTTCAGAAGCTAAAGCCTTTGCTTACTTGGTAAATTCTGTTTTCCCATATAGATACAACTTTGGAAAACTGTCCCAAAGAACTATCATTTAACAATTAGAAACTTTGACTCATTTTAAATTTATAGCAACACTACCTGCTTGACCATTTCTACTTCTACTCTTCGCTACTAATAGTACATGATAAAGAAGTGGAGCAGAGTGTATACGTATCCATACATATTTAAAAACACATTCAAAATAATGATCTCTAATAGAAGTTACTTTCCTTTTCCTAAAGAAAAGCTGAATTTACCTGTCATTCATTTTCTACCGCAAATTAGTTTGCCAGGTCCACGTTAGCATTCTCTTTTTAAATTCATTTTGCTAAGTCCACACTTCCTTTTAATACTGCTAAACACTGCTCTGATTAAAAGCTTACCAAATAGTAATCCTGTTCAACCCTGACACCAGTTTCTTATACTGTTTCCCCTGTTAGACATATCTACCTTTATTTGGAAAGAGAAGGTAAAACAGAAGAGGCTCTTACCAGAGACAGGGAAAACAATTCGTTCGGCTACATCCAACAGTGCTCTGTGCAGCCTCGCAGCATGAGTGATCCTTGGGCCTCACACAAAAGAGAGATAATTGGCTCTCAATGAAGAGATGTAAACATCCATCATAATGGCACTGGGGCTGAAACTGAACGCTACCTCAGCTCCTCTATGTACTCCGACTGGAAGATGATGTCACAAACATCATCTGGGTGTACTCTCATTGGCTTCTGTTACCTGGAATCATATCTTAACCCTAAACTGTCAGCTGCAAATTGAAATGCTCATCTCTGACTATAATTTTTGCTGAAAAGTGGAGTGAAAGTGATGCTGGGCTACCGGAGGATAGAAAACTGAAAATACTTTCCCCCAAATATGTTAAGACAAACTTACATAATTAATTAATTAGGATCTATGGGAATTTTATTCTCCAGATATGTTTAATACATAACAGTATTTATAAAAGGTATTCCCCAGAATGGATATTAAAGGAAAAGATTAATATAATCACAACATCTGGAATTTAAAATTTTCTAATCACTTCGCATTGATTTTTCACAACTACCCCACGAGATTAACAAAGTAGAGTTGAGAAAAATTACAGTGTAGACAACTGTACAGTGGAGCTTTTAATCAATTTGGTCACAGCAGCCACATGTATTGTAAAATCTAATAAAAATTAAAAAATGAAAATGCATTTTACTCTCTGAATGTTAAATAGTATCCCCAAAGTTTTGTGTAATAAAGCTTAAAGTATGATATATTAAAAGCATAACATCACTAAAATAATAATGTAAAATTTGGGTTTTTACAAAGAGTAATTTATAAGTCACTGGAACTGTAGACAAGCCCATTTCAGTAAGTGAAGGCTACTTTACAGTAGCCTTTATAGTGCTGTTCTCTTTGAGCACAAATGGGGAATAATTATCTATCCCCTACACTCTATCCTGACAAAAGCCCCAGACTTCTCCCCAGGCTTAAATTCAGTGGGAGAGGAGGATAATGGGCTAAAGCTGGTTGCAGCAGCTTGCTGCCAGAGGGACAAAACTACAATCACCTTGAAATATATCCAAGCTTTCCCCACCAAAAGGAGCTGTCAGCCACATAATTGTGAGATGCAAGAATTACCAGAGCCATTCAATGACCAGCTCCTTCTAAATCCAGCCCAGTCATATCCCAGGGCAAGCCCTTTGAAAGCTGTGCAGCTCAACATGCAAATAGTACCCCCACCTGGAGAGAGAGTGAGAGAAATTCTCTGCATCCACCCCCATCTTTAGGGAAAGGAAGGTCACCAACAGTGTCCTTGTGTGCCATTATGCTGGTTCACGTCCTTCTGAATAATGGATTCAGGGCAAAGTTGTTATAATCCCTCCACATTTCCAATGACAGAAAATTATTTTTATTGTATGGTACAATGAGAGTTCTAAAAGATGAAAATATATGAAAAGACATTTTCATAGGCCACACATTCAAAATTCCCCTCCAAGTCCTGACTTTCATGACCATTGGCTTGATTATTTGATTACTCTTAGTAGCAAGTTAGTATGTGATACAGGGGTAAGAGTTTTAGATTTGGGTTCAAAAGCCCCAGCCTCCAATCCTTGCTCTATCACCTACTATCTGTAAGAACTTCAGAACATTAATAACTTTCATGTATAGTATGAGAAGAACAATGCTAATTACACCAAAAAACGTTTATATAGGGATTAAATGAGGTAATATACAAAATATATTATGTAAAATAAAAACTATTACATAAATATAAGATGCAATTAGTATTATTGTTGTTATGCAAAAGATCAAATGTGTTCATTTTAAAGGCATTTGGGTAATTTAAAATGAAGAGTCAAGTCAGTGCCTTCAAAATAATTAAGGAAGAAATATGATTATCCTAAACTCTTAAAATTTCAACTAGAAAATAATGTTGCAAATTAACTTGATTTATAACACTGATTCACTCAGTGGTCTCTTTTTAAACTTGTTGCTCCTCCTGGTATTATTCAGAATTTAATCATATTAGTCAAGTTGAAGCATCTAGATTCAAGAAGACGATTTGTCAAACTGTACTTTGGGCCGACGTGAAAGACACTGTTCATTTATTTCTGCCCCAGAACGTGGGAATGTAGATAGAAATGTGTATAAAAAAAAGATTCATTGCCATGCAAAGTGACATAAAATTGAATTACAGATCAGAAAGATGAATTTGGACAATGGGAATGTCAACTGTATTTCTGGTAGACAAATGATAACACTAAGACATTGTAACTGCTAAGAAGATATGTCATGGAGAAAATAATTAGTAATGAAATAAAATATGCTCCTCCATTTTATATTTATATAAAATTTTAATGGTATAAATATTTAATGACAGAGATGAATAACTAGCAAAATTAGATTATATTGTGTTGCATGTAGAAAGCATGCTGATATATACACCATCCAGTTAATTTTTAAGATAAATGTATATTCTGGTGATTTGAGTAAACTCAGGTTATAATGTTTCTTATTTTGTTTTGCACTTGTTTGAGTGCTGCCATGCCACATAGACATAGGACACAATGAAGATTGAGAAATAGAAATACTCCTAGTGCTTTGAAAACACTTTGTATCAAATACCCACATCCTTCACACAATTCATTGATAAGTTAATGCCTTGGAAAAGGGCCTTAGTTTTGTGTTAATAAAATAATATTTTTAAGAATATAGATTTCTGTACTTACATATTACACAAGATCAAGACTAATTAATGCATCAGTAAAATTTTAAGGGAGTTCACTTATTAAATGTGAAAGCATAAATGTTTGAATTGTGCACAAAATAGAAAAATGAATGGGATATAACTTAATCCCTTGGAGAATGAATAGGAGATAAAGAAAATGTAGCAGAAATATTTTAAAATAATGTTGGCTTACAATAATGAATGAATCTTTACTCCATACATTAAGTCAATTTTAAATTTTAGTGCAATTCATTAGGACAGAATTTATACTTTAATTTCAAATAATTATATCTACTCTCAGGGAAGTTTCAGATAAATATAGAATATGATATATCATATATAGAAATCAGTGAGATTAGTATAGTATCTTACACATAAGAACAGAAAAAGTATATTTCCTTATGGTGGGCAGTAATCATCTGAAATTAATGATGAGTGGAAGTTATGAAGTTTTTAGTAATTCTCTGATAGTGCTTCTTTAGGAAGAGCAGAGGTATTAAAGGTCAGGGCCTTTCAGTGATTTATTTTCAGTATGTCCTTTTAGAAAGTCTAATGATACTTGAACATCAGTCTGCACATACATCTGGGTTAAAGCCAAAGATAAGATAGTGAATATGTAATGTGAACATTGATGATAAGACATAAAAATTCTTACTACTATCATAAAATAGTATTAGTAAAAAATACAACCTGATTACATAATGTAAAAAAAAAAAAAATCCTAAACATAAATATGTTAAAACATTAAGGGCCTGCAACAACAACAACAAAAAACCACAGAATGGTGTCATTTTTTGAATATACTGTTTATTACATACATGTAGAAAAGTAAAATACACTTTTTTCCAGAATCAAAAAAGATCTCCAATTTCATAAAAAGGGAAAATAACAAACACCACATTTTATATTGAATTTACCAACATTGTTTCATTATTTATTACATTCCTCCCAGTAAAATGGCCTGCTAACACTCGTGAGTTCCAGAGAAAAGACAATTATTTTAACATTAACAACCATGTAAAACCTTAATATAAAGGGGGAAAAAAACCCACAGGAATTAATCTAGGCATTATTTTGAGTAAATTTATATTAGTGAATGCTTTCTGATATGAAGAACATGGAAGCTATAAAAATATTTTTGATAAATCAAGTAGAAGATGTTTTATACTTCAGCCCAAGTATATCTCAATTTTATTACTATACTTACATACTAGTATATATTTCCCAGGAGTTGAAATCATTGCAGTATTTAATTGCCTGACAGTTATTTCTGTTACATCAATTTTGTGGTTAAACTAATTATTTATATTATCAAAACAAATCAGCACTAGAGGCTAATTAAACTGGAGAAACCATCCTCCAATGTTTCCCAACCTACATATTAATAAGGTTTAAGTTAATGCTAACTTTAGAAGAAATGAACATGTCCTTCAGGTGGTAATTTTATAGGCAGGCCTCAGAAATTTAAACAGGTTTTAAATTCTTGTGAATATTATTACTTACACTGAGCAGTTAGGAATATCAGAGTATAGCATTTTACTATATCTTACAGCATTAATAAAAGGCCCATTGCTGAGTTATCCACAAGATGGCAGCTGAGTTTATGTGGCCACTAACACTCTTAATACACTAGTTCATCTTGTTTTTGTTATTATTATTATTATTTAGAGAAAAATAATATATAAAGTATATAAAAAACTTACATGTGTGAATGCTTATATTAGGTAACTTTTCAGTTTAAGAGGAATAAGTGGTTAAAATTTGTTAAAACCAATTGAAAAGCAGGAATTATTTAAATCATCTTAAAATGTGTCACTTCAAAACACAGCTTTTTGCTAACACAATGTCCAAATGCTTCATCTCAAACATATCTCAGAGGTTAATCTATTTATAAAAAATCATTTTATTTTGTTTCATAGACTTCTATATTGCTTTTAAAAAATGCAAACAATGTTCACAATAACTTTTTGAATCAATGATAACTGTTGTACGGTAAGAGATATATGAGAATTAAATTTTTCCATTTACTAAATTCTAGGCGTAATTAACTCTGATAAGAATATCTATTTATTGACCTTGATTATATTCCCTTTTTATACTTAGTCATCTTCACTGTTATTTTTTTCTTTATGTCTACCTTAAATCTATTGTGTGGCAGCTTTAGCGCGTTATCTTTATTTCTGTTTCCTGAGTAGATAAATTTTTGAAAATACTTAGAATTATTAGGCTATATCACCTTCTCTTCTGAGAATAAATATCCCCAAGATGTTTAACTATGGTTATGTTTCAGTAAATTTTACTCTAGAGAAGAAGAAAATGACTAAATAAAAGTAAAGAAAGGTCTCCCTTCTTGGATGTTAAAGAAATATGAATTCTTAGAAATGAATATAAGAAGCCCATGCTGTTTCAGTGATTCAGAACACTTTTAAAATGCAAACTGAAATCATTAACTTACTATGGAAGATATCTAAAGTGAATATATACTCTAATTTATTTTTCCAGATTTCCTTTGAACATCATGATTAATCTCTGTAAGAGACCTAAAAATCGGTGGGCAAAAGGATTTGTTTTTCACCATGTTCTCTGAATAACTGTATTTTCTCTGTTTTCATACTGCTCCTCAAATAAGGGTACTTCACTTGCTTTCTTATAAATATTTTGCTTTGTTCCTGATATAAAATTTTACAACTTCACTCGTGACTTTTTTCCTTTCATCTCAAATTTCCTTGCCTTTGTCTCATGTTACCCAAATTGATCAAATCAAGGCCGTCTACCACTATCTTGACAAATATGGAACAACATTAATCTCATAGGAAATTAGTATTGAATTTAGATCTTGATGAGGAGCATTTGAATACAACCACCTTATATTTGACAAGAGAAGGCAGCTATTTATGTAGAACCCATTGTGCTCAAAACATTGCTCCACACGCATGGATGTTTATATATGAAAGATAATGGGAAACAGATTACTAATCATTGTACAGTATTTTACCATGCCATAACTTTGTGGTAGAGACTCTTCAAGTCATTCAGAGGAATCCACATTACTATAAGGGGGATTAGGATTATTGTAATAGTAGAAGATAGAAAAATATCATCATCAATAATTTGAGTGTTTAGTTTGTACTAGACACTATGGTAAACATTTTTCACTGATCATCTAATTTGTTCTTTTTGTTTTGTTTTGTTTTCTGCAACAGGTCTCCAAGAGAGGTTAATGTAAAGACTTTCAAAAGGGCTCTTAAATATACACTATAAACCAGTACCATGTTTTTTTAAATTTATTTTTTTCACATAATTATTGGAGTATAATTGCTTTACAATGGTGTGTTAGTTCCTGCTGTATAACAAAGTGAATCAGCTATACGTATACATATATCCCCATATCTCCTCCCTCTTGCATCTCCCTCCCACCCTCCCTATTCCAACCCTCTATGTGGACACAAAGCACTGAGCTGATCTCCCTGTGCTATGGGGCTGCTTCCCACTAGCTATCTATTTTACATTTGGTAGTGTATATATGTCCATGCTACTCTCTCACTTCATCCCAGCTTACCCTTCCCCCTCCCCGTGTCCTCAAGTCCATTCTCTATGTCTGCGTCTTTATTCCTTTCCTGCCCCTAGGTTCATCAGAACCTTTTTTTTTTTTAGATTACATATATATGTGTTAGCATACGGTATTTGTTTTTCTCTTTCTGACTTACTTCATTCTGTATGACAGACTCTAGGTCCATCCACCTTACTACAAACAACTCAATTTTGTTTCTTTTTAGGGTTGAGTAATATCCCATTGAATATACGTGCCACATCTTCTTTATCCATTCATCTGTCGATGGACACTTAGGTTGCTTCCATGTCCTGGCTATGGTAAAAAGAGCTGCAATGAGCATTGTGGTACATGACTCTTTTTGAATTATGGTTTTCTCAGGGTATATGCCCAGTAGTGGGATTGCTGGGTCGTATGGTAGTTCTATTTTTAGTTTTACTTTTCAATCAAAACTGCTTAATTGAATCTCAACTGGGAAATGCCAAAATATAGGGTCCTACTATGAACTGAATATTTGTGCCTCACCCCCACCCAAATCATATGTTGAAACCTAATGCCCAGTGTGATGGTATTAGGAGGTGGGGCCTTTGGGAGGTGATTAGGTTATGAGGGTAGAGCCTTATGATTGGGATTAGTGCCCTTAAAATAAGGGAGACCCCAGAGAGCTACCTAGTCCTTTCTCCCATGTGAGGTCATCTATGAACCAGGAAGCTTGCTCTCACAAGACACTGAATCTGCTGGTGTCTTCATCTTGGCCTTCCTCGTTTCCAGAACTGTGAAACATACATTTCTGTTGTTTATAAGTTGCCTAGTTTATGGTATTTTGTTATAGCAGCCCAAACAGACTAAGACAGGCCCCAACCAAACTACTTGCATGAGAATCTCTAAGTATGGGGGATGGGAAGCACGGGTGTATGTTCCTCCCTAAATGATTGTCTCTGTCGCCAGGCTTAAAAATTGTTGGCAAAATCTTTGCGTACGTGAGTCAAAGGTTTTAATATATAATATCAGATTTTATTGAAATAAGTAAAAAGTGTTCTAAAAATTTTAAGTGAAATCTGTGAAGGAAACAGGGCATAGTTTATATGTCAAACAATACTTTGGAGAATGAATAAGGAAAAATCCAGATTACTCTGCATCACTAAGGTAAAGTGATGAACATCACCTGTTTGGTAAGTTTGAGGAGGTAATTGTGATGGGGCATGATCAATGGTAGCTGAGGAAGACAAAAGGATAGGAAGTAGGGGAGTGATGGGAAGAGGAGCAGATTCAGCCTTCAGAGACTGCCCAGCAACATTGGAAGCTCGTCCTAAAGTGCCCTGATCTGCCAGGACAACACCTACAGACAGTGCTCTGCTGAGACAAGATTTCTTCTGCATACAATCTGCCACAAGTGATGCCCTCTCTTGACACAAGACAATACTGAGCTTCATCCTAAATGCCCTGTATTGATACTTCCTTTTTCAAAGATCCAGGATGCATACAAGCCCACTGACTCAGAGGATGGTACCTAAATGGTTAGTGGTTGCATGGAAGAATCTCAGTTTCTGTATTTAGGAGGGAATAGACTCTGTGAAAACAAACCCTATGACAGAAAAAATTAACTAATTTTTCTATAGCCCTCTATGATTTCATTGAATTATATTCATAAACCAAGCTTTGTGTCTGAGATATGCATTATTTTAATTATTCATGCTCAAATGTATAGCAGAACTCATATCTTCAGAATTAATCATTGTTTCATCTGTAATAAACCTGGATTATAATACATTTCTAAAGATACAAGTGAGAATAGTATCCTTTGTTATAGTCTCTATAATGAAGTGCATATATTTATCTCTCTGTGTATACAATTAGGTAAATGTAATAAAAAGTTTTAAATAATTGTTTGACAGTTAGTAGGAAGCTACTTGTAGACCCTCTAAAGAATTTTAAGGATTATTTTAAGTGTTTAATTTAGTACTGTGTATACCTATATATATATACATATATATAATATACGATCAGTTTCTTTCACTCTACATTTAAATTTATTACAATATCTACACTTTAAAATCAATTCTCTTATCTTTATTTCATAATGATCTGTAAGCAGCAGTTAGTTTTCAACTATTCATATAAATCTGACTTTATTTCAGGCTTTTTTCAGAGCCATCTTGTCTTCAGCAGTATAGCACTAAAATAACTTCCTTTGAATTTGTTATTTTTTCAAGCTTTGTTAAATAACCTCCTTTGTATTTATGTACAGTTTACTGTTTTTGCTATTAGCTACTATTAGAAAATGTATTCTCCACTACACTTTACCTGAAGTGATTCAGTAACAGTGTACTCACACAACCATGGTCAACACAATAGGAAATGCTGGAGTGTTCTTTGTAGCCAATTTTTTTTAAAGGGGTTAAATTACAGCCATTGTTTCAGGACACTATAGAGAGGCAATGTGAATTAATGACCTTTGAGCAAATCTCGGTTGATCATTGTCCGGGAACTCATTATTCAACTTAATCCATGAACTAACCAAAGGTAAATAAATGATCGCTATAAAGGCTATAGGAACCTTAAGCTTTGTCAGGATAAATGACGCATGGGTGTGACTTAAGTGTCTGTGATATAACTGGCATATTTATCGATCATCTCTATCAGTCCATCTTTGAAATTGTAGACCTGGAAAAAATATTAACTCTTTTCACATTAAATCGGGAAAAAATCACTAAGTGGACAGTGTGAAAATATAGGCAATAACAAGAAATTGTTTTTTTCTGCCAGAGGCTACCTTCTCCTGATACATTTGTTTTTGGCTGTGACTAGTAGAAGATCAAAACTGCCTATATGGCGAATTTTGGCAAAAAACTAGCAAAAAATTCCCTTGGTATCCCAGGCCCCTCTACAATGATTCTTCCGAAATGGAGACAGAGTCATTTTTTCTGCCTTATGTAGTTAATGGAATGAAAGTCCCAGAAGAACACATATTTCTATATTGAAAGGACCTATGGAGGCCCCCCCAAAAATGCATGAAAAGGACCCACATCAAAACACACAGTCATGAAATTTAAAATCATTGGGAGTAAACAGATCTTCCAAGTCTGAAGTAAGAAAAAACTAGTCACATAAAAAAATTCAGGAATCAGACCAACACCAGACTTCTCTACAATCAAACTGAGAAAGGAAACAATAGATGCTTGCTAAGTGATTTTCAACATAAATTTATACTCCTCAACATTACCGATTAAGTCTGAGGCAATAAGTCAGGACATCTTCAGATACACAAACTCATAAAAATGTCACCTTCCACACCCTTTCTCAGGAAGCTGCTGCAGGATGTGCTCTATCAGAGCAATGAGTAAAGCAAGAAAGAGAAAACTCTGAGCTCAGGAAATAGGTGATCTGAGACTTGAGAGAGGTCATGAGAAATTTCCAGTTGATGATGATGAAAAGTAATCTTAGGATGACAGCTAGATAGTAGGCCTAGACTAATCATGTACAAATTAGAAAAGAAAGACAGCAATCTCCAGGAAGGATATTTTAATAAAAAGTAACTACAATGAAAGAAAACTAAAAGAGTATTTGATTTGTTTTAATATATTGGAAAGAGGTGTATTTTTCTGTGAGACTTTAAGACCGAATTAGAGAAAAGTAAGAGAAAACTAAGGACATCAATGGGAGAAGAGGCACTTAAAAGGCAAGGAAAACTAAAAGTTATTTAAAGGAAGGGAATTTACGCCTCCTCCTCATATTCTACTAATAAATAATACAAATCTTAAGTTTTAAATGTGATATAACTATATTGGAATGGTAGGAAACATCAAAGGCAAAATTACTGCATTCAGGTTTCTAAAAATAACTGAGGGGACTTCTGGTTTCCAGTCCAGCCTGTAAGAACCTTGGAAGTAGCCACTCCATCCTAACAAGTGAAAAACCAAACAAACCGAAAAATCAACATTTCTTCTTAGATCCATCAGAGAAATGAGGTCTTAGGGCCAACTGCTGCTTCCAAAATTGGAGAGACTGCTAGGCAGATACAGAGACTCACAAATTACCAGAGCAGAAATCCACAAATGACACAACCACAGGAATCACTGCCAGGGCAGGAAAACCTGCACTGTAACTGAGGAATTGCCAGAGGCTCAGCATGGATAAGTCTGAGAGACAAAAACTACAGTAGGACTCGTCACTGATGGTGGGAGGATGACATACTTTTGTGACTTTTACTTCCTGGAGTTCTGCCAGGTTCTCACAGTGAATATCACACCAAAAAATTTTTGCTTGTATTTCTGACAAGGGGAAGGGAAAAGGAACCATTCTGAAACAAATCAGAACATTCTGTTCTTCTTAACAAGGTCAGCCTTCTGGAGAAAATAGTTACTCTAGGGCCTAGCCTGCAGTGGTTTTGTCAGAGCCTAACTGATCTGGGGGAAGGGAAATACTCAGCTCCAGCCCCCTCTAGCCATGTCATCCCACTGACAGGGGGTGGGGGTAGGGCAGGACTGAGAAACACATGAGAAGGTCACAGTCAAGAGGCACAGGTTCACTAAAAGACAGAGACTTAATCATAAGATTACAGAATGGTCCCCTTGCCCACATACCATACAGTCACATTACTAAAGGATTATTTATAGTAGTTCTTTTTACCCAGTATATTATATCTGGCTTTCAAGAAAATTACAAGGCATACTAAAAGGTAAAAATAAATAAATAAATAAAATACCCCCCCACACATACATTTTGAAGAGAAAGAGCAAGCATCAAAACCATACTCAGATATAGCAGGGATGTTGGAATTATCAGACCAGGAATTTAAAACAACTATGATTAATACACTAAGGGCTCTAAAAGATAAGTAGACAGCATGCAAGAATAGATGCCAATATTAGCAAAGAGCTGGTAATTCTAAGAAAGAACCAAAAAGAAATAAAAAACACTGTAACTGAAATAAGAAATGTTTTTGATGGACTTATTATTAGACTGGATGCGGCTGAGGAAAGAATCTCTGAACTTGAAGCTATTTCAATAGAAACCTTCAAAAGGAAAAAGCAAACAGGAAAAAAGAATGGGGGGAAAAAAAGAAGGCATAGAATATCTAACAACTGTGGGGCAACTACATAAGCATATGCATAATGGGAATGCCAGAAGGAGAAGAAAGAGAGAAAGACAGAAGAAATATCTGAAGCAATAATAACTGAGAATTTCCCCCAAATTAATGTCACATACCAAATCATAGGTCCAGGAAGCTCAGAGAACACCAAGCAAGATGAATGCCCCCCTCCCACCCTCCACAAGCCAACATCTGGGCATCATTCTCAAACTACAGAAAATCAAAAATAAAGAAAAAGTCCTATAAGAAGTTGGGGGGAAACTTACCTATAAAGGAACAAAGATAAGAATTATATCTGACTTCTCCTCAGAAACCATGCAAGCAAAAAGAGTGTAAAGTGAAATATTTAAAATGCTGAGAGGGAAACAAAACAAAACAAAACAAACAAAACAACAACTTATAATTCTATGCCCTGTGCAATTATCCCTCAAAAGTGAAGGAGAAATAAAGACATGCTCAGACAAACAAAAATTAAGGGAATTTGTTGCCAGTAGATCTTCCTTTCAAGAAATGTTAAAAGTAATTCTTTGGAGAGAAGGAAAATCATATAGGTCAGAAACTCAGATCTACATAAAGAAGGGAAAGCACTGGAGAAGGAACAAGTGAAGGTAAAATAAATACTTTTACTTGTCTTATTCTTAATTGATCTAACAGACAACAGTTCAAAATAATAATGTTTCTGATTATGTATGCTCATATAAATGTGATAGATGCACAGATAGAATATGCATACTTACGTATAAGTGAAATGAATGACAGCAATAATACAAAGGATGGGAGGAAGGTTTTAGTATTATTTCGTTATTATAAAGTACGTACATTATCTATGAAGTGGTATAATGTTATTTGAAAGTGGACTTGGATTAATTGTACATATATATTGTAAACTCAAGAGCAACGACTAAAAAGAATAAAACAGTAACTAATATGCTAAGAAAGGAGAGAAAATTGAACTATAAAATGCTCAGTTAACCACAAAAGACACAAAAAAAGTAGGAGACAAAAATAGAAACAAAGAAAAAGGACAACACAGGCAAAACAGCAACAAATAAAGTACATCAATAATCACTTTAAATGTTAATGGTCAAAATGTACCAATTAAAAGACAGAGATTGTCAGAGTAGATTGCTGTGTGGCTAATTAGGGCCTTTTTAATTGGAATGTAAAACAGGAATGACCATACCCTAATAGCATGACACCTACTAATTAAAAAAAAATTATAAAAGCTAACATTCAGTAATCCACGAAGTGCCAATTTCCTGATGGAAATATCTGACTCACAAATGATTTTTATAGCAGTGTGTGTTTCCACAGGAAATGATAAAGTAGACTTAGGTATGATCTACTTACTTTCCCTGGTTTCATCCAATAACAGAATCAAATTAGAGCAAAGAGTGTAAATCAGAGATTCTTGGGCTCAATTACTGGTTTTATACTTAATAATTATATCATCTTGGAAAGCAGCAAGTTATTTACCTTCTCTGAACAGTATTTTCTAACTTACTCTAAGATGAAGTCATAATTGTAATTTATCTCAAAAGATTTTTAAAGTTATTAAAAGGAGAAATAGGTTTTGTACATTATTTAAGCCATTACTTAGCACTTGCTAATTGCTCAAGGAAAAGATAGTTTCTTTACTCCAAATCACATTATATTTTTATATAATAAATTATCCTTGAAACAGAAAAAAAATTATAGACCTCATATGTATACACAGTTGACCCTCGAACCACTCAGGTGTTGGGGCGCAACCCTTGGCACAAATGAAAATTTGCTTATAGTTTATAATCAGCACTCCATATATGTGATTCCTCTGTATCTTTAGATTCAACTAGCCTCAGATCTAGTCTATAGTATTCATTACTGAAAAAATTCAGTGTGTAAGTGGACCCATGCAGTTCAAACCCATGTTTCTCAAGGGACAACTATACATATTTTTTCTGTTTTAATTAAAGAGGAAAGCTTATTCATTAAACAGCATTTATAAATACTTGTAAATATTCAACATAACCAGGAGGGTCAATGGGGCATGTGGTAATACAATGATAGTTCTCAACGAAACTATCTATAGAAGAAACATCTGAAAACAGTTTGTGAGGGACTTATAAAAACTTGCCTAACACTTTCTTGTGCAGAGTATACACTCATTAAATATTTATTGAACTGATTTGACATTTTAAGAATTAGCAAAATATTGTAGGAGATTATATATAACAGAAAGTGTATCAATTTCCTTTCCATTCATTCAATCAACAAATATTGATAGCCTGACATTGTGTGAATTGCTATGATACAAACATGAATATGATCCATACTCTGGTCTCAAGGAACTCTCAGGCAAGCAAGTGTTTGCAACATTAAATAAAATATAGCAGACTAATTTTCTTATTGCTCAGTGAAGATAAGCATGTTTATCTAGAAGGCTGATATGTCAAATGTTTGTTTTGTACTTGTATTAATAGAAAAAACAAAAAACAAACAAAAACAAATCAGCACGCTATTAGAAGCAATTTCCTGAGAAAAGCAACTTTTAAGATATATAATAATGCTGTGACTGATTAAGAGTAATATTTAGCAACCTGTATCTATAGTACTGTATTGATTTTCAATATGCACAACCAAGACCAAGAAGCATATCAAGACACTCAAACACCTTCTGAATCATTTTCGATTGATCAGATGTAACAGAGTTCATGATTAACTGAGAGGCATACCAAAAGTGTGTTGTACTTTAGTGTTGGATCTGCACTGGAGGGAAGTAAGAATCACAGTGAGTGGGACCTGTAATGTCAGTGTATCAAACCCTTAACTTCCCACTCCTACCACCACCATGCCTTGTTTAAAACCCTTCAGGCATTCTTGCTATTTTTAAAATAAGAGTAGGGGGACTTTTCCCAGGATGATTTACATTGTCCTGTCTGATCTGGCCCCAATCTCTCTAGCCTCACCTACTACCAGCCTTCTTGACCTCACTCTTGTTATCTTTATTCTCCATCTCAAATGATAGATTTTAGTCCCATTTCCTGCCATAATAACTTTTGCTACAGGACCTGCTTCTAAACTCAGACATTTTTTTCTGACTAAAATGCTCTTTTCCCATTCTTCTTTTCATATTACTCCTTGTTATCACACTAAATGCCATCTGAACCTTCTATTATAGTCATGTTACATATTTTGGCTTTAGGTCTTTACATATCCTTTGTATTCTGTCTAAATACTCTCTATCCACCCCATACTCCTTTTTTTCTAGATGTCTCTATTCATCCTTATCAGCCATCCCCTATTCAAAGAAGTCTTTCCTGACCTCCTTAATTAAATCAAATCCCTGTTATATGCTCTGATTCCAGGTACCTTTCTTTCATTGCATTTATCATTGCAATAAATATTTTTATTTCTCTGACTTTTTGAATGTGTGAATCTTCCACTGGAATATAAAGTCCTTGAAAAAAGACAGTCCATCTGCTTTTGCTTACTAGGTTAGCTATTCAAGATGATTTTGTAAACTAAACAAATGTCTAGCCATTTCAGTATACTACACAAATATACATATAAGATTAAAGTCTTCGGCATGATATAGCTATTTATATTTAATTTCCTAATTTTTGGTATAATTTCCATTTTGTAATCTTTTTGGGAAGTAATTTCCACCTTATGTCAGAATTAGAGGAAAGATAAGCCATTTTAATATATTTATAACATTTGCTAAAATGCTTTACTTATTATTGTATTTCAAATATATATATATATATATATATATATATATATACACACACACCTACACATTGAAAACAAAAAGCAAGTTTTGTATGTGTGTGTTTAGTTTGTTTGTTTTGCCTACACAAGTGGAGAAAACATTATGGACCCCCACTTAACCACAACTCCCCACAAACATACACACCACACTTGCCTTTTGTATATATTCTGTCATATATGTATATATATGTGTTTTTTCATTCTCACACCATGCTAAGTTTTTATTCACTCCATGCCATTTTATTTAATTGCTGTGAGCCTTTAGCAGATAATCATGAGCTCTTAAAAAGAGTACTTAAAAAAAATTGTAAAGAAGAGCACAAAGTTCTTATACTGTATCTGTTTGGAAAGAACATGCATAATACTTTTATATCATTAAGTGACTTAAAATATCTCTGAATAGGTCTTATCTAATCTACATATTTGTCTTTATTTTAATATTGAGATATAGGATTTATTTATATTTATTTCCAAAAATATTTAAATAAGATTTACTCTTAGTTTTTTTTCCTGAGGGTCACTTCAGTTTAGCTCTGTTCCCTAAGATCTACTGTTTTGATTACTGACATTTCTTGCCAGTAGTCAAAAAAATCCCAATTAACTACAATCATAAAATGTAACTGTTAGTACATTTTAGTCAGTGCTACTTAGGACAAAGGCAGTTTCTCAGTATTAAGTCAATTATAAACTCTCCAATTCAGTTTTCCTTTTTTTTGTTTGTTTGTTTGTTTTGGCCTGGTTGCCAATTGTATTAGAGATCTCCATTAATTTTTGCTTATCCCCTCATTTCTCAGAGGAACTGTTTTGCAAATGGCTCTACCTCCTTCATGCTAAATGACCTCACCTTCTGGAAGACTCATTGCCTCCAGATGAAAACCTGAATATCTGAAATAAGAGATGATGGGATCTAGATTATATTGATGGGAAAAGAACTGCCCTGAAAGTCAGTAAAGTTCTGCTGTTCATGTTTTTGAAGCTCTTTTGTTTCCATCCTTCTTGAAAGTGTTATTCAACTATTCTTATAGTTCCATAAAAATTGTATTGTTTTTATTGTGGTAAAATACACATAACATAAAATTTATTATTTTAACCATTTTTTTTGTTAAACAGTTCAGTGACATTAAGTACACTCCCATTGTTATAAAACCATCACCATTATCCCTCTCCAGAATTTGTTCATCTTCCCAAACTAAAACTCTGTATCCATTAAACAATAATTCTCCATATCCTTTTCCCTTAGCCCACATCACTGTCATAGATTAACCCTTTAAAACTTTTTGGCTACTGAGGTTTTACACCAAATAATGATGTAAAAAGTCTACCCAATTATAAACAAGAATTCCTTGGCAGATTAACAAATGGCATATTCCAAAAGTGAGTTTTCAGGGACTGAATGAGAAGCAAAACCTGTATTTATATAAGAATGCTTAGCCATCCTCTGTCCATATTACATACCCAGACTTGCTGGAGTCATCTTATTACATTAAGGTGATAAATCACATTGGGGTCAGTTTGCCTCCAAACATGCCAGGTCAGAATATATAAGTGGGCTTGAAAATCAATCTCTGCCTAAGAGTTAACACCATTCTCTGAAAAGGAGAATGTGAGAAAAGTGAACTGTTACAGAATTATAAGAATTCCTCTTAACAGAAAAGGCTTGGGTTATCAGATAGCAAAGATTGGCTGAAGTGTAGCTTATCATAGCAAGGGGCTCACAGACATTTTGATATGGCCACTTGGAACTTGGGGAACTAAAGCTGTTTCAAGGAGTTGATTAGCTTGTTCAAGGAAAACAAAGCTAACCTGTAGTCAACAGTTCATCCGTCTTGGCTTAGCTTAATATAATACCACATGTATTATTCAGAACAAGTAATAAGTGTCACTTGAAAATTAAAATGATAGTCAATAGCTAAGCTATTTTATATATATATATGCCTAAAAACAATATGATGATATTCATGAGAGTATATAGTACAATGGTTAAGAGTAAAGGTTCAGGAGCCATTCAGATAAAGTTTCCATTTTCCAGTTTCTCAACTCAATCTCTGTGCAACCCCATGAGAGCTTCTTCATCTCCCTAAAATTGTTTCCTTGACTGAATAAAGCCCAGCTGATAAAATTGTATAAGGATTAAATGAAATAAAGAATGAAAAGCAATTAGCACAATGCTTAGCAGTGGTAGTCAGATAATGGCCCCCAAAGACAACTATGTCCTAATTGCTGGAACCTGTGAATGTTACCTTATGTGGCAAAAGGAACTTTACAAATGTGATTAATTCAAGGTTCTTGAAATGGAGAGATTATTCTGGATTATCTTGATCAGCCCAATGTAATGACAAAGGTGCTGAGGAGAGGAATGGACAAGGGTCACGGTCAGACAAGAAGGGTCAGGATGGAAGCAGAGGTTGAAGTAACATAGGGCCATTAGCCGTACAATGAGGCAACCTCTGGAAGCTAGGAAAGGCAAGGGTTCTCCCCTAGAATCTCCAGAAGATAAACAGCTATACTGACCTATTTTAAACTTCTGACATACAGAACTGTAAAATAATAAATTTATGTTGTTTTAAGCCATTAAGTTTGTGAGGAAACTTAAAAACTTGAAAGGTTGAGGAGGAGACCTTTCAACTCAGACAGCAACAGGAAACACATACACCAGCACTTAATTATTCTGTAATAAATATCAGCTGATAGTATTATTGAAAAATAATTTAAAAAAAACATGGTCAGTGCTATATAAGGGGTCTATATATTTTAGGGGAAGGAATTATTTTTAACTATATTTATATTACACAAAACCCTGTATATTATAAAATATTTGAAAAATATAAAATTATATATAATGAAAATTAAAACTGTTCTTTCAATTCAGGACCCATGGCCTCCATTCCAGAAATAAAGCTTTATTAACATATTCCTGTATGTTCCTTCAAAATGTTTTAATATAAAATACTTAGGGCCATTTTTTCCAATTTATGGCTTTATTTTTTTTATTTTTTAAATTAAAAAAATGTTAATCTTTTTTATGGAAGTATAGTTAATTTACAGTGTTGTGCCACTCTCTGCTGTATAGCAAAGTGACTCAGTTTTACACATACATACATTCTTTTTTTAAATATTCTTTTCCATTATATTACATCCTAGGAGACCGAGTATAGTTCCCTGTGCTATACAGTAGGACCTTGTTGTTTATCCATCTAAATGTAATAGTTTGCCTCTACCAACCCCAAATTCCCAGTCCATCCCTCTCCCTCCCCACCTCCCCCTTGGCAACCACAGTCTGATCTCTATGTCTGTGAGTTTGTTTCTCTTTTGTATATAGATAGGTTCATTTGTGCCATATTTTATATTCCACATATGTGATATCATATGGCTTTTAGATTTTGTTATATAAATTTGTCTATTTCTCTCTTGCTATTTTGTCTACTATTGCTACTTATGCTTTGAGCCTGCTACTAGTTTACACATTTGGGATTTCTAAACCTTTATGATACATTGACCCTTTATCATCGTGAAATGACTTTTAACAAATCTTTGTCAATACTCTTTATTATAGAGTTACAATAAAGTAATTGTGGAGTTAACCTTGTCTGAAATTATTAAAACCACTCAAGCTTTGTTATAGGTTGTGTTTACAAAATACATCTTTTTCCATATTATTACTTTTAAATTTTCTATGCCTTTATGTTTAATGTGTGTCTCTTATAAACAGCATATGGTTGGGTCATTCTTTGTTTAACCACTATGGCAATCTTTGTCTTTTAATTAGATATTTTGTTCTTTTACATTTAACGTAATCACTGACATAGCTTTATGTCCACTAACTTACTATTTATCTTTTGTTTGTCTCTTTTTTTTTTTTCTCCTCCTTTCCTGTATTCATTTGGGTTGAGTACATTTTATTATTCCATTTTATCTTGTCCTTTGTTTTTTTTCATTCTGCCCTTCCATGCTTTTTGTGGTTTCTATATGAATTACAATATGCATCCTCTATTTAAAATAGTAGTCTATCTTGAAGTCTATTTTATGCACAATTTAAGAAACTTATATTGGTATACTTCAATTTTCCTTCTAGTCCTTTATGCAATTGTTATACATTTCATTCCTTCCTCCTGCCAATCCCTCTATCTATCTACCTATCTATCTATCTACCTATCATCTATCAATTATGGCTCACAGATTATCATTATTTTACACAATCGATTATCTTTTGGGGAAATTCAAAAATTGATTTTAAAAAGACTTTCATACTTGCCACATGTTTACCATATTCAGCCACCCTCCTTTTTAATATAGATTCTAATTTCCATCTGGTATCATTATCAATTAGCCTAATTAACCTGCTCCTACATTCATATAGTGCACATCTGCTAGTGGTAAATTCTCTGAGCTTTTGTTCATGAGAAAGTATCTTTAGGGGCTTCCCTGGTGGCGGAGTGGTTGAGAGTCTGCCTGCCGGTGCGGGGGACGCAGGTTCGAGCCCTGGTCTGGGAGGATCCCGCATGCCGTGGAGCAACTGGGCCCGTGAGCCACAACTGCTGAGCCTGAGCGTCTGGAGCCTCTGCTCCGCAACGAGAGAGGTCACGATGGTGAGAGGCCCGCGCACCGCGATGAAGAGTGGCCCCCGCTCGCCGCGGCTGGAGAGGGCCCTCGCACAGAGGCGAAGACCCAACACAGACAAAAATAAAAATAATAAATAAATAATAAATTAAAAAATTAAAAAGAAAGTATCTTTATGTTGCCTTTGTTTTTGGATGAAATTTGAAAGACACATTTCTGGACTTTTAATTATGTTTTAATTTTTTTTCATTCTTTAGTCTTGATGATGTTATTTAATTGTTTGTTTTTTTTATGAAAGGTATGAGGCCTAGTTATCATTGTTCCCCAAGTAGGCAGTATGTTTTTCCCTTCTGTCTGCTTTTAAAATATTCTTTATATTTGGCTTTCAGCAGTTTGACTCTATTGTGTTTATGTGTGGCTTTTTTTTTTTAACTTTTTCTTGCTTGGGGTTTGTTGTGATGCTTTAATGTACAGGTTGATGTTCTTCTTCTCAAATTCAAAAAAATGCTCAGCCACTATTTATTTATTTGCCCCATATAATTTCCTTCCCTTTCTGGGATTCCAATGACACCTATATTAGACTGCTTGATATTGTCCCACAGGTCACTGACTGTCTCTTAAATTTTTAAAAATTTATTTTCTGTGTGTATTGGTTTCAATGATTTCTATTTTCCTATCTTCCAGATAACTGATAATATATTTTACAATATCCTGTCTTCAGTTCATCCAGTGCTTGCTTTTTTTTTTTTCATTTTGGATATATTATAGTTTTCAGTTTTAGAATTTTTATTTAGTGCTTTTTTTTCATAGTTACCATTTCTCTACTGAGATTTTCCTTCTATTCAATTATTATATTTAAAGTTTTCTCTACATCTTCATTTATAATAGCAATCTAAGATACTGAAGCAATTAATTCTGACCTGTCATCTCTGTGTTTGTTTCTAATGATTTTTTTCTTGTTTAGTTTTGAATCACATTTTCCTGTTTCTTCAGATATCTAGTATTTATTATATGTCGTACATTGTGAATATTGTGTTGTTGAAAATCTGATTTTTTTGTGTTCCTTTAATGTATTGAGTGTTGTTCTGGCAAGCAGTCTACTGATACATCACCATGATTACCTCCACTCTTTGTTTTTCAGCTTTTTAAAATGTGGTTCTAGAATGAGTAACCTTTATTCTAGAATGAGTAACCTTTATTCTAGGATAATAGGAACCCTCCTGCAAAAGCTCTTCTGGATTGTGTGTTTTTTCTGAATTCTCAAAGAAATGATTGGGATGTTCAGATGAAATGTGGTTTGTTATACCTGATGTGTTCTCCAGCTGTTCTTTTCCTTTTTTTTTTTTTTTCCTCAGGGCAGAACTTTGCAGAATACCGGGGCAGGTGCAGAACAGCTCAGTCTTTGGCAAAAGACATAATTAGAACCCTTAGGCAAAGTCCTGGAGCTTTTTGTTTCTGTAGCCTGCAAGACCAATTCCAACCACCGTATCATTGTCAAACTCTTGTCTCTGCCTCTTCATTAAGGAGAGGTCACCATACTTTACTTAGACTTCACCTTCCTCTCCTGTTCCACGATCAGGGAAGCTACTCCAGGCACAAAACTGACACTATTGTGAAGTTTGTCCTGTGTTTCTCACAGTTCTTACATATGTATATGTATATACATGATATATTGATTGTATATATAAATAGTAATATATATAGTCAATTTCCATTATCCTCTTAGGAAATTATTATTCTTTCTTCTCTGAAACACACTATGCAAATTTGGCAGTTTAAAAAGAAATGATTATATTTCCTATAAGAATAAGACAGAAGATAAGAGAATAAAAACAAGATTTAAAAAAAAAAACCTTCACAATGAAACAAGCTTAGTTTCTTCTTAGCTGCTCTAACTTTTATGAATAATGATTAAATATGAAATAAAAAAAATAATAGTATTTTACATGCTTATGCTAATCCTGATACACTGGCCATTGGCAATGTACTGTTGGTTGTTTTTACATTTCCAAGCTACAGATGCATTCTGTTTTCAACTATTTGCCAAAAGCATAAATAGTTGAGCTTTAAAATGACACCTAGCTACATCTCTATTTGTCTAAATAAATGCCTGTATGTGATATGTTTATAACTGTTGCAATACTCCTTTTCTTCACCCTGACAGTTCTGTAGAGGTATAGTATAACACTGTATGGAATTCAAAGCATGTTCAACACTTTGTGCTAAGGCATTGCTGCTTCAAAATGTTTACAATTTGATCCTCTCTGTACCTACTAAATCTACTATAACAAACATTACCTGTTGCACTGAACTGTATGATTGAATTAAAAGTAAACACAAAGTTTTCTTAAGTGGGCTCAAACATAAATGTATTTGTATCATCTAAGTAAAATGTTGTGACTAAAGGGCCAAAAACTGTTTATATTAATAAGTAAAATACAACATAGATACATACAAATACATTATCCAGAGTTGGAAACAAACCAATAACTATACAATAGATTGTTCTTTATAAAAACTCTTTTTAAAATATAGAAGAGAGAGAGATAAATAATAATAATTAAAAATAAAAATGCCTATTAGTTTCCTGATTTGGAAACTTATACAATATATACATATATATACATATTTCTCTTTACTTAGAGAAGATAAAAAATAATTAATGTGGTCCTTGCAAACCTTCTCTAGAGGCACTTGTTTAAGTAGTGGGGATTTCACCTATTTCTAAAATCTAGTCCAGGATCTTCCTATTTATTAGAGGCTGAAATTTAAACTAGTCTGAGGAAATCTGCCAAAAATCACACCAGAAAACAAATCATATTTCCCAGGTGAAAATACTTCATAATTCTCTCTCATTTCTCATGCTTATCATTGCTTAATTACAATAGAAATCTTATTATTATCAAACACTTTGATTAATTACAAGTAAACAGTAAAATAAGACAAAGCCATGAACAATCATATATGCATGTATTAGGCATTTGTTTTGACATAAACCATATAAATGTACATTACAGTTTTTTTTTTTTCTTCAGTTTATAGCTAAGGCTTTTTCTTTTGGCAACACTCTGCTGATTAGAGTTCCATACAGTCTCTACCAACTAAAAACATACATTGTAAATATACTATAACTTCCAATTTCTTTTCATTTTAGGTGGAAGAAAAATTTAATCAGAAAGTCCTAAGTGCATATATTTTCTAAACATTCACTGTTTTTAAGTCATTTTCACATAATGTAATATTAATAATTTTAGCAATTAAGTTTTAAGTTTTTCTAAATATTGGACCAAAATTTCATAGAAACAAAACCATATTTCTTTTGTACTCATATTTTCTTAGTTTAAGTATATTCATGAAAGTACAAAATTACCATAACCAGACTGTCTTGGGAAAACAAATTTGTGATCACACTCATTTGAGTCTTGGTAGGCATATAACACAAGTGAAGGGAGCAGAAATGTACATTCTTGCCAGACACTAGCCTCCTAACCACAAGTGTTCGGCCTCCTACAGATATAAGTTGCTATATTTTGCTGAAGGAATGAAGGTGTTGATTAAGTTGGAGAGTCGTTTATGTGGAGGTGTGTTAAGAGAGTTTTTTTAAAACACATTTAATGTCATTTATCCCGTTAATTGTAAGCTTTATAAGGGTAGAGATCTTGTCTGTCTTGTTTACCACTGCATCTCCAGTGTGTAGCATTGTGCCTTGTAACTAGCAAAAAATCAGCATAGGTGTAATGAAGAAAAGCCATGATCAAGCAAGTCATTTATACAACACATCTACACACAGAATGCAGACAACGTACAAAATATCCAACATCACAGGAAATCAAATAACCATTTGAAAAACTATCCAACTATTAAGTTGACAATATAGAAAATAACAATAATTGAAACAAGAATGATGGAATAAGCACTCCAGTACATTGCTGGAAGAAGAGCAGATTGATACGTTGATTCAGAGGAAACGATTTTACAGTTTGTGCTTAAAAGCCTCAAAAACATTAATATATTCTAAATTCTTCAGAGACATATATGAAGACTTAGGTATAGAGATATTTTTTACAGATATAGTCATGTCCATAAAAAAATTACAAATTGCCTAAATATCTAACAGAAGATTAAGTAATGTGACATACACATGATGAAATATTATGCAAGCATTTAAATCATGTATTTTTAACTATTTAATGTAATGGAATTACTTAATGGAAATGGAAAACTGTATATTTAGAAAATCATGTTTATTATAAAATACACACACACGGAAGAAACAACAAAATAGAAAGAACTTATCTATTTGGGGGGTGATAAGGTCTTTGGAAATTTTTGTTTTCTTTTTTATTCTTACTTTTATTTCTTATTTTTTTCTGTAATGAGCATACTGTTGACAAATCAGGACAAAGATTACCTTAAAAGCCTTTTCATTTTAATTCCTGCATCAATTTTTTGTTCTTTCAAAATATCATCAGAAAAAGAATTTTGATTATTATATTTAGTGAGCTGGAGAGAAGCTGTGAAGTTCTTTACACATTAAAATGCTAGCCTAGCATGACTTTTGCTTATATTCAAGGGTGTCACATTCGATAAAATGTTAGCAGTAAAAAGAACATCAGAGATGCCCTAATTAAACCCCCATCTTTAGCAGTAAGTGTCCATGCACTATTTCCACATTAAGTTTTCCATGAAAGTGTTTTTCAAAATTGGCACGTACTTGTACTTGTCTGGGAAACAAGAACTAGAACGTAGAAAATAATACAACTAATGGGCCAAAATTCTTTATTCTGACAAGCATTTACATTTTAAAATGTGGCAGTAAACTGAATATTTATTAGGCATGAATACCTTACAAATTGACTAGTCATGACAGTTTGACAATAGTTTCCAAGTGGAAAATGATTTTATCCAGAGGAAGTTAAATTACAGAAAAATAAAATAAATATGAATTTTTTCCACTGGATTATTAAAGTTTTCTTTGCTTTATTATGTTTGTTATTTGAGGTATTCCCTGTTAAGGCACTTGTTTTCCTGGGTTCATACCTAACCTATATTTCATAGCCTTCTCTGCATGTACATTGAGAACATATGACTGGAAAATGACAAGTAAGCTTCCAGGCCCACCTATAAACACTCTGTAGCAATTTCTCCATTATCTTTTTGTCTCCTTAAAAGGAATCATTGTAGGGCACGTTTAAATATAATGGGGTTACTAGATTCAAGGATGCTGAATCTCTAAATCATTTTTGTATAAGAACTTCTGAGGAAACCTGTGCAATCAGGAACATTGGACTTTGGACTTTGCATGAGTGAGAGTAACACAAAAGGACTGAGATTACTTACTACAGCAGCTAGCATTAATTACACCAACTAATATAAAAACCAGTACCTTGAAGTGAGATGCTGATTTAACAAAAACTAGAATATGTGACATTAGCTTCGGAGTAGACAGATCTATTCAGTAATAGAATAAAGCAGGTTGGTTAATTGGTGATTACAATGAAAAGGCATTTAAAAACTGTCACTTATGGTAGTTTGGAAGGCAGTCCAAAGCTTACTGAGCTTGTAGATCTAGAGATGTTTGGAAAACATAGCTGTTAGTATTATTATTATTGATGGCTTCAGCAAAGTATTACAAGAAAGATATAAACAGAAAATAATTGGCAGGTTTAAAGTAGAATTGAAAGGGAACAGAAAAGTTTAGAGAAAGAAGTAAGAGATGGTATTTGAAGGACTTTGAAGAACCAAGACCCAGTGAGATTTCTCAGCTGCACAGAGTGCCTCAGATTTGTGCCAAAGATCAAATGAAGGCTATATTCTGCCAATTCAAGCTTGACAGGCTCAAGATTATCTGACTTTAAGTTGAGGCAGAGAGAGGGATGATATCAAGGTAGCAAAGAAATGGAACGTATTTGAGAACAAAGTCTGGAAGTTTTGGCTTCTTTTACATGAAACTGACTGGAAGCAAATAGTTTGCAAGTTTTTAAAATAATTATATTGCCAAATAGCCACAAATCCATATTAAAAAGTCTTTGACTCTGCAATGCTTAAAACAACTTTTAGACACCGACACCCCTACTTCCATGAGCATGAGGTGGGTTCTGTATGCTGGGCAGTCAAGAAAGATACATCCTTCAATACCCACTTCAGATATGGCCCCAAAGGATAAGACGAAACAACCTTCACTGAATTTGTTTTTCTTAACACAGGAGTTCTTCCGAGGGAAGATAATCAGGCCTAATTGACGATCCTTCTTTTTTCTCCAGGAAGTGGGACTTTACAATATCCGCCTAGTTGTATTCCATAAATAACTTCTGTGTACCTTCTATTCTCCCATTTTCCAAATGACAGTTGTTGAGATAATTTTGTCTCTGTCTGTTAGTAGGTGTACATGGAGGATCAGGGGGCAGAAAACATGATTTTTTAGTTTTCAGATTTCAGAACCACATTTGTGGTTCTATACATGGACATGATGAAGACAACCGTCATCATTCAAAGATCGCAGAACATAAACGAGATGCTGTGACTAGATAAGATTTGGGGTTATCCATTTGGGGAAGTTGAGAATATGGAAGACAGTGTAAAAGGAATATTTGTTGATCAGAAGGGTAGATTGTTAAAAAAAGATACTGCTATAAAATTATCAAACTGTTTCCATTTTATCCTGGATGCATAGCTAAAGCTACATTTTTCAGTCTGCATTTCAATTAGTTTGAGATCTTATGACTAACTTTGGTCCATAAAATCTCCTCCTTGATCCTCACACTTAATTCTTTAAGATGAAGATGGAGGCATTAAAAGATGGTAGGAACCTGTTTATAGGCAAACCACTCGGGAAGGGATGAGCAATAGATAAACTTTAATTGCATTAAGCCACTGGTACTTCTGGATTATTGTTATTGTTTTGTTGTTGTTGTTGCATAAGTTAGCATTAATGACCCTGACTATAGAAACACTTTTAATTAAGAACAATTTCATCTTATAACAAAATTAAAATATTATTTTAAAGAAAAATATATAGTATATTTTAGATATACAAATATAACAATATAAATATTAAATATTTATATAGGATATATAAATGTAACAATTATTTTAACTTACTACAAAGAGGTTGAACTTTGGTAATTTTTTTTTTTGGAAAGACATCAACATTCATAATTATTGTGTCTATTATTTCAAAAAAACTAAAAACAACAACTACTGCTCCTGTTTCAGCAAAGACATCAGGAGAGCTAGTCCATTTGGCAAACACTGATTTTCACTGGGGCCTAATTTTCCCCGAAATTCAAGGAACACACAATAACACGTGGATTTTGGACATGTGATTATAGGTGACTGTCTAGAAATAATTAATGATAACTTTGGAAGAAGCTGTCATCGGTACATATGATGTCTTTAAATTAATAACAGTTTATATTGCTCATATTTTTTTCCCCAAAGACTGCTGTCCCATTCTATTTGACCGTAATTGGTATAATTGATAATAGAGCTTGGAGTGTGATTTTAATCATGTAGGTACAGCCTTCCTGACAGAAGAAAATAAAATAGCTGCTGTGAATTATGTATTATTACTGGGGAGACAGAAAGGTGAAATAAATGACTGTTATTTTAACCTGAGACTTAGGGACTTCTAGATCATAACTGGCAATTTGTTAATGATTTTAAAGAGTTTGGGCTAATCTCCAAACAATGAATGAAAGCTAATTGGTGTGTAATTTAACATAAAGGAAAAGATGAGAAAATTAGTTGGATACAGGGTAGAGATACACGCAAATGATCCAAGAAGAAGAGTATGTTTGAAAATATTCTGAACATTAGTGCGACCCCCTAGTAAATAAGATTTTTATGGCAAGCTGTTGAGCTTTTATTATTTGGATATTTAGTTTGAGGTAAAGACTGAAAATGATCTTAGTTATAAATGTGATTACTTCAGTTCTCATGGATTTGAATGGGTTGTTCAAGTGTATGTGTGGGAGGTGCCGGAAGGGGTTGGATGCAGAAAAGAAAATAAATAGATATCTCTAACTTAATATTTAATATCATTTAATTATTATGAGATAATGAGCTGGTTATTCTAAAAAAGCATTTTGCCTTTCACCTTTATCACCATACTTTGGCCTGTTCATTGCAATTATGGAAACTCTAGAACTCAGGATTTTTACTTTCTTTGGGAATTGAGGAATGTTTACTCTCTCTTTCCATTGAGGAATTTTGAATTCTGGATACCGTGGCATTTCCTATTCCTTGTTTCATTGGTTTTTGCTACTTTTTTTTTTTTTTAATTTGGGAAACAGTCTTACTCTGTAAACCAAATTTTTATGGGTCACTTTTCATTATTTGTAGTTCAGTGCAAAAAAGGGTAAGCAATCCACACCCCAGTACTGTCTCACTTTTCTTCTTTAATTCTTTGGCCCTAACTCCTGGTAACAGCATCTCCCACTATGTAGTGTTAACTCTACCAAGGCAGACAGAGACCAAGACAAACACTACAGGACCTAGGAGTATACCTGGCATGTGGTACTTCAGAAACTAAAAAAATTAAAATAATTACTATGCAGCCCAACTGTATCTGAGACTCTTCTGGAAGCTCTTTTACTTAGTTAACCAATAGCAAGTCAAATCCCTACTGTAAGTGACATCTTCCTTGGGTCTCCTATCCCACTCCTCCCCTGGCTTTCTCTAATTCAAATCTCATGACGCTTTATTTGTACTTTCCTATCTTCTTTCTTTTATCATAAGGGGGAAAAAAAGTGTTGTCCACACTCATTAAAGCTGCTTTTTCTTCCTAAATCCCTGTTTTTATCATTTTCCCATTCCAGAATTTCACTGCCAAATTTATTCTCTTCCTGTCTGGCACACCCTGTCTCTGCACTCCTTCTCCTCTGCTTGCAAATATTCACAGGGTTTGAATATTCTGAAAAACAAAACCAAAGGAGCAAAAGGTATTTAATATAATTTTATCCTACTGTACTTCCTCCCAATCTGCTTCTCTCCTTTGTGCAATGGTACGAAACCTTTATGTAGAATACTTAGCAACCATGTCCACCGTCATATTATTTCTAGCCCTTCCTTGCTCAACTATATATACTGACTTCCAAACCCATCACTCTAATGAAATTACCCTCTCCAAGTTTCTAGTGCTTTCCTAATTATAAAATCCCATGGTCATTTCTGTATTCTCATTTTGTAAGACGTACTACTGGCTTTGATTTTTTTTTTTTTTAATCTTCACCTACTTATTGAAACCCACTCTCATTCTATAGGTGCGCCCTATCTTGATTCATTACCTTTGTCTTAACATTTACTTTTGCCTGTGTCCTCCTTTGCTGGCTCCTTTTTCATCCATTTCACTTTGATCTCAGAAAACATTGTTTTGCCCTGCTTTGGGCTTCAGTGTCCCCAACTGTTTTCAAAGTGGTTTTGGAGCATCTCCAAGCTCCCTACCTTCCCTGGAAAGGATGTGACCCCTGTTCCTGGGAAGCGTAGGGTGGGTGGGCACACAGCCCTGGTGGGGAGGAGGGGGGAATGGAGGGGTGTACAGCCCAGTGCTGATCCTAGATTCTGGGTGGGAGCGAGGGCTTCTCCCCTCCTGCTGTGTGTCCTGGCCCAGTTAAATAGCCTTTCTGAACCTTGACGCTTGGGGGCAGTGGATACTAGTATCTCTTCTACCTTAATACTTGAGACATCAAGAGTCCCCTGGTCTTCGTTCTTACCGGGGATGCGTTGCTGGGGGAGGGTGCATTCCTTTGGAGGAGGTGGAAAGTGCAGACGAGAGTAGCAGGTCGTCATGGCTTCTGGGGATTGGGCTTGGGGAGATGTTGACAACTCTTGGCGCCCTTATGCCCCAGCAGTTTCTGCCTGGAAAGAGCCTGGGCACCTGACGGGGGACCTGGGCGTGCGGACTTCCCTTCATGTCTCCCCGGTCCCAGCTCTGTCCTCTGTGGGGTCAGCCCTCCTGGCCCAAGGCCCAGTGCTAGGCCCCCCATCTGCTTCCCTGCTAGACCTACAGCTGCCCCTTTGGTGACAAACTCCTTTGAGCCCCCTGGGCTGGGGATGGGGTGATGCAAGGTTGGGGGGCTCCCTGGTGGGGACCCCACAGAACCCACTGTCCGGGGAGCAGGAGGCAGCCCCTGGCTGGTCCTGACACGCAGGGCAGGATGCGGGCAGGAGTTGTTGTGGGCACCACAGCAGGGGGCCCAGCCGGAGCACAGCTTCATAGCTTGGAGGGGTGCAGGGCAGGAGGGCCTCAGCCGCTGGTGTCCCGGCCGTGGCTGGGTGGGACAGGGGGGGACAGAGAGCCACAGGGAAGGCTGAGGAAGCCCTGTGGCAGTAGAGCGGGGCGTGATTCCTGGCACAGCTCCCACTGAGTCCCACTGGGGGCGCCTGGCTCAGGGCACCCCAGGCGTCAGTGGGAGCAGAGAACCCAGAGCAACAGTGCAGGGCGGAGAAGCCTCGGGGTAATCTGGCCGCTGCCGCTGGCCGGAGCGAGGGCGGACGGGCGGGCCTCAGCGCTGGCCTTATCGCCCCCCTGGGCCCTCCAGCACCACCCCCATCACCACTATCACCCTGGCAATGAGCAGGGAGGCCTGGGGAGGGCCAGAGCCAGCCAGGAGACTCAGCTCTTGGCTGTTGGCAGGTGGCCTTGATGGCTTATCAAAAGCAATGGCTCCGCCTGGAACGAGGCCCACGTGTCTGGGGCAAAGCGCCTTGGTTCGTCTGTTCACTTCCCTCATTCCATGAACCTTGTCTAAGGAAAACCCCACTCCAGCCAGTACTGCCCCCGCCATGCCCCCCCAGGAGCCCAGTGAACTTCCAACTCCAGAGAACTCGGGGCCAGAATCTCTGCACCCCAGACACCTGTCGGGGAGGACAGAGAAGGCTGGGCTGCTCCTCCCCAGGGTACTGTGACCCTGTGCCTGGAGCCCGAAAGGGACACACAGCCCTGTGATGGCCTGTGGCCACAAGGCCCCCGCTCTGCCCCCACTTTGGCCGTGGTGACACGACTGTGCCTCCTTTGTGTGCTAACTTATCCCATTACTACCTCGATATTCCCACTGATTTCCTTTCCTGTCAATTTCCTCAACTTTAAAATACTGTATTGAGAGCAATTCCTAAGTTACCCCGAATCCTGTTCAGAACAAGGATGCTTCCCAAAGTCGGGATGGAGGGGAAACAGGTGCAGGTGGGGGAGGCTTCTGCTCCAGAAGCGAGTGGGTGTGAAGCAGCCTCGCTCCACAGCGACCGGTTTTGTCCTGCTACAGTTTAAAATTGAGGCATACTTGACATAATAAATGCACAGACTTTAAGTGTGTGGTTTGAGGGGTCATGACCAATGTCAACACACGTGTAACCATCCCAACCAAGGCAGAGGTGAAGATAAGAGATTTCTATCTTCAGTGATTTTTTTTTTTTTTTTGGCCGCACTGTGCAGCTTGCGGAATCTTAGTTCCCTGACCAGGGATTGAACCCAGGCCCCGGGCAGTGAAAGCGAGGAGTCCTAACCGCTGGACCACCAGGGAATTCCCATGTCCTCAGTGATTTTCAAAAAGAATTTCTGCTGATAGAATGCATGCTCATGGTAGAACACTCGGATTGTGCAGAGAAATCCAGGGCAGGATGTGGCAGGGCCCTCACCATGCGGCTCCCAGATAAAGAGGCTGCCTGCCTGCCGACTGGCATCCCACCACCCAGACAACCACTGCTAGCATTTCGGTGTATTTCCTTCTGTTTTCTTCTATGCGCATATGTACATATGTTAAAAATCTTTTTCTATGCATACTTTTTTACATATGACATCAGATCAAATTTAGTATTTAAAAACTTACTGTAGAATAAACATTCCCAGATATTGTAAAAGATTGTGTAAATATGATTTTTGAGAAGCCTTTGGTGTTTACTTTGTGATATTTGATTCAGCTAGTGTTGATACAATAAAGAGTTGATGTTAGAGAGAACTGAGTCTTTAAAATGTGAATTTTATTTATTTTTGGAATAAATAATACATTTACATAGCAAAAAAAGAAAACATTGTTTTGATCTTTTGCTATTACACTTCTAATTTTATATTCCTCTTCCCAAGAGTTCATGGATTATTTTGGTTTCAAGTAAGTATACTTCAAAACATCTATCATTATTTCTGTTCTCTCATCAGAGCATTAGAGACATTTTGCCAATTTCTAATCCAATTGTCCTTTCTATAGATGACACATTTCCACAATATAGATATAACTTTCCCCTCACACTTATTTATACCATCATGATAATCATTTCCCAGGCTCAAAAGTGTTTTAACTCATTCCTTTCTTTACCATATTGGGCAAGATGACAAATTTTCAAATTTTTACTTAAAATATTTCTGTTGGGTTAGGGTAGCTGAGAAACAGGCCCAGTATGGGACTGAAAGCAGAACCTGAAGACCCTCCCCCACCCCAAAAGATAGATATAATATCTTGGGTGCAAAAAGTGGATTCAGGGGAACGCTGTGATGATCTGAATGCATTAGTCTTTGTAAGGCAATGGGAAATATTTTAGTAAAGTTTTATTATCTCTGGTTTACAGTTAATTACATGCTGGGAAAAATGGTTAGTAATATACTTTCTATCCTCCACTTTTCTAAAGGCTATGACTCTTTCACCTTTAGTATCAACCTGAGCAGATCATTTTGATTGTTATTTTACAGATAAAAAATACTTATTTATAAGAACTCCCTTAACTTCTTAAGCCTCCAAGATTGCAAATTTACCTGCATCTGCTCCCATTCTTTTCTCCTCCTTTTCTATTACAATGGAAGATATAACAATATTTTCTCAAGTTAAGGTAAATTTTTACACCTGGACTTAGAGTCCTTATCTCCCCCTACTCTACCAATTCATCTTAGGCAGGATTTTAATAAACTCTAGCCTGTGCTGTACTTAAAACAAACAAAAATAAGTAAAACAAACAAACAAGCAAGCAAAGAGAAGCCTCTCTCCAGATACCACATTTTTATCCCTCATTTCCTTTCATATGATAAATTTTTATAAGATTAATATATATGCACATTTCAACTTAGATTTTTTTTCCTATTTATGGGTTTTCTCCTCCATTTAGGGTTCTTCTTTTCAATCTTTCAGAGGCTTTTCTTCTGCCTATCTACCTATAGATGGTGTTATTCATGGTTCTACCAGGAGTCCACTTCTTTCCTCTGACAACATTCCCTGGTTAATCTTGTCCATTCCTACATCCAAATGTAGATTTTTTCATTCAACAAATGTGTATTGAGTCCAGGTACTTCTCTAATCACTAGTGATATGATATGAAGCAAACAAACCATAGTAAATATAGGTGGTGAAATGCACAGGAAGAGAGGCAGAAATTATCTTCTGTAAGGAAGATCTATACTGAAGGAGCAGCTAGGGCAAAAACCCTGAGATGGATAAAAGCTTGGTATATTCTTAGGCAAAAAAAAAACCTGGAGTAGTTTGACCCTAGAGACAGAAAGAATAGCATGAGATGACGTAGGATATCTAGACAGATGTTAGATCACGGAAAAGGTTTTTGCAGAACTCTAGGTAAGGAGCAATGGTGATTTTACTGCCCGAATATTTCTAGCTTTATGCCAGACTTACTTTATGGTTCATATTTCCAACTCCTTAGTGGCTATCTCATTTGAGTAGTGTTCAGATGAAGTGAAAGAGTCAGAAACTGAACTCATCATCTTAACCCCTAAACATGCTGCTTTCCATCTTCCCTTAGAACATGGAACCTCAAAGCACTTTGCTGTCTAAGCCACAAACTTGTGAGTCTTCCATCATTTATTCCTACTTCTTTCTCACCCATCCCTCCCAACACTAAATCAACCATAAGTGCTATCAATGACACTTCCTAGATATCTTTGTCTACTTATCAATCTAATCCCCACTGCAACAACACTTGTCACAAAATCTCTTCCTTCGATCATTTCAAAATTGCTCAGTTGGCCTTGTTCACTTCCAACCAACTCACCACATTGTTTGAATGATCCTTTGAAAACAAAATATGATCC
Source organism: Balaenoptera ricei (assembly GCF_028023285.1). Classification (NCBI taxonomy): domain Eukaryota; kingdom Metazoa; phylum Chordata; class Mammalia; order Artiodactyla; family Balaenopteridae; genus Balaenoptera; species Balaenoptera ricei. The sequence continues at coordinate 73,020,665 of NC_082648.1, forward strand.
TACAATAATAACCTTGTACAAAATTCCTTAACTACTTGCTATTCATGCTTTCATCCTGCTTATCTCTCTATTCCTTAATTCCAAAGATCTAGCCATCCTCAAGGTACTACAGTTCCCTGAAAATAATTATAAATAATTTATTAAAAATATTATATATGTAAATTTCACTGTGATACATGGACTTTTTTTCCTAATCTGAATATTCTTTTAAAACTCAATTTCTAAAATTATAAAGATAATTCTGATAACTTTTATTTTGTACCATTTTATGAAAGTATAATAGTCAAGGGTTAAAATATTTTCTTTTAAAGAAGCCAGATGAAGACAAATTGAAATCATAAATTTCCCTTTTCTCCAGAAAAGAAAATATTTCCCAAGTGAAAAAAAGAAAGGTTAAGTCTACAGTGAAAAACTTAACAGAAGATATAACCCCAATGAAATGAATAGAAAAGATATCCACAGGGAGGCAAAGTAATACCCTATTTTCCCCATTGACAAGGTGACCTGGGCTTTTGAATACTTCACAAAATCTCTGAGTTATCAATATGTAAGAGTGATGACATTACCTTGTGAATATTTAGTAATTGTGATGATTGTGTCCTGGAGTTTATTCCTGTAAAAAAAAGGTAAGTAGGGGTGTATATAGCTCAATCTCTGAAGCACAGTAATATTGTAATTTTGCAGTTGACAGGAAATATGTGTATACCTATATATCTACATACATAGATAGAGATACAAACCTTTATCAAAATAAATTTTTTAAAATGAATTATATTTGGAATTTTATCCCATCTATCTGCTGATGTTTTATTTAAACTACATTTGAATCTATGAATATTACTTAGGGGAAAATTGTGGAATTGAGTTAGTTGTTGAAGGGTTAAGAACAAAAGTCTGAGTGTAAACTCTTTCCAAATCCCTGGCTGATAATACTACCTATGTGTGTGGGACTGATGAGATGTCTACAGAAAATCACTCAGAAACCAGAAGAAGGGTCTATTTTTAAAAGATAGAATTGATCCTGACGAGATTTGTGAGTGTGCTGTTCCTTTGATTATGTTTTTCAACTTAGGAGATTTAGGAAAATCTAACTCAACTTTGAGAAAAGAAGAATAAAGAGTTGGGATTGCTCATCCTATCTATTTAGACATACTATAAGGCCATATTAAAACAAACATTATGTTACTAATGCAGATAAATGAAACAGAATAGAGAGGGAGGTCATGTAAATATAAGAACTTGATATATGATAAATGTAGCACCAAAATTCAGTGGAGAATAATGAATTTTAAAGTAAATGATGTTAGAAAACAATGGTTCACTATGTGGAGAAAAATATAAAGGTAAAGATAGATAAATGATGTAAGTGATAGATAAATAGATAAATGCATGCATAAATATATAAATACATAATACAACTAATAGAAGAGAATGCAGGGCAGCATGTTTATGGTCCTGGTTTAGAGAAAAGCGTTATAGAGACCAAAAGAGTGAAAAACATTAAAGACAGAAAACAGATGGGGGTAACTATTTCAAAACAATGATTTCTATTCACTGAGGGACAAATTTATGTAAAGATACATTTGCAACACAAAAGCTGATAAGAACTTAATATTTAGAACATTAGACCATCTCTAGTAAATGAAGCAAAAATGAGAAAGAAACTAATAAAAATGGACAAAGGCTATAAAAAAGAAATCCGAAGAAGTAACTTTGAAGACAAACTCACTGTTATTAGAAAGTTCAATAGAATCAAATATTGTGAGGATATGAAGAAATGGAATTTTCATACATTACTAGTTAGTGTGTAGCCTGGTGAGATTTGGTTTCAAAGTGCAAAGTCTGAAATCACTATGTTATAGCTGACTTTCAGTGAGATGAAAATCCAAATGTTACTAACTATAAAATATTCCACTTAATTAGTCATGAAGAACAAAAATATAATAGAGATACAAACACATATGTCTACACAGAGTATGCTGAGTTTTGCCAGTAAAGTTCTACCTGAAAAAGTATCTCGCCAATGTTAGGAAATGACAATGTCAGTCAAAATTTAGAAATGGAGAGAGCTATATTTGTGCTTCATCATAGCTCAAATGATGAAATCACGTAGTATTTAATGTAAAAGTTTTCCAAATTATACCTAAACTGTTTTTCATTAAACATATTATGCAATAATATAAAAGGTTTTTGCTTTGGGACAATAGGCCAAATTATATTTTACATATTGAGCTGTAATTACACAGAAGAGTATATTTTACTTCTGTGTGTAAACTCAGATGAAATTGTTCAGATATTTAGCACTATGTTTTTATTCCCATTTACCTGAGTGACAATTACTATGTCAGAAGATTAAGTGGAAGGAGAGACTGAAAATATGCAAAGAATCTGTAACAAAAATCAATATTTAATAAACTTTGCATTTTAGGAAAAAAATGAGTAAAGGATGAATTGTGCCCTTTGCAGTAGGTTTAACTCAAACTTTTCAATTTCAGGCTTGAATTTCAATTTGCTGAGCAAACTTTCTCTATTTGGACATGTTTTCTTCTCTTCTGGCTCAGCTCCATTTCTACTGATGCCTAAAGGATTTGTGTGAGTTGGCTCACATTTACAAAGCACCCAGTGTGAAATGGCATTTTACTTCCTGTGCATTCATTTTTTTTTTTCTTCTGTTCTTTTCCTTTGTTGTTAGTTAAGAATTGACAGGAGCTTCACACTGAGATGAAAGTCATCAAGAATACCTATCATGGAAGGAAAACATACCGTATTCTATTAGAAAGTAAATTATAGCAGAAACTAGTTGTCTGCTCCAAACCATCAAGACATGGTCCTGAGATTTTTAAAATACATATATTTCAGAAACTCCACCACCTCTTAAATTAAAATAATGAAATTGAACAAGGCTATTTAAACCAGTTGACTGGAAATTGATCAAAACCTGTCTAAATATACAAAGTGTGAATTTAGAAATGAGGTGGGAAAGACAAAGAGTTGTTCCTTTATGGTAAGAACAGATTTGAAGTGATTGTTTTATACAAGAAGTGACAGAACTACTGAGTATCCTCAAATTCCATACATAGGCAGCTTGTCAACATCCTGTTATTGAAAAACATTAGATTGCATTTTATGGTTTTATTTAGTATTACCTGCCACGGAGCACTGGCCCTCTCTCTCTGCCTCTCTGAATTCCTGTGAAAAATCAGTTGTACTTGCATTTCATGGACTGAGTATAAAATAAAGTTGCACTGCATAACACTATCAAGTCAAGTGGGAGATTATACTATCTCCATCCATAACATTGAGATCTCAGTAAAACCCGGAAACAAATGATACTTGAGGTCCCTCTAGGCAAAGGTGGAAATTTCAAGCAGAGGAATATAGATGCAGGATGCAGAAGAATTTACTTCCCCTCCATGTCCAGGACTGAACAGAGCTACTATCTGCTTCTATATGAGAAAGACAGAAGTAGATAAAAAATTTGTGTTATTTTAAAACACATATATTGTTTTAATAATATAAAATTGAATGTATTCTTCCAAATCAAGAAAAAGACCTACTATTTAAAAGCATTACTATTCTTTGTTCATTTTATTTCATAATTTCAAATTAATGCCACTAGCATGAACTTAAATGAAAGTCACCTTTTTTTTTTTTTTTGCCAAAAACCACCCAAAACTTCCCATGAAGCTTATTTTCATAAATAACCCCAAATAACAATTATTTAAGTCATTTCAACACTTTTTAAGCACCCACAATACTCTAGGCAGTCACTAGCCACTGAGATATAAAAGTTATACTAAATATGATCCTAAAATAGGGAAGTTAACAGTCTAAAAAGGGAGCTCTAAGAACAATTAAATCAATTCAAAACAGTGGGCCAATTGCTCTAAATGAAATATTTGCTGTGTGATACTGGGACTCAGAGACACCAAATCTAATCTGGTGAGGGCCAGAGGGAGCACTGAAAGACAGTAACTCTTTTTAATTCTACGCCTCAGCTCTTTACATTTTACCAAGCAGTAAATGTTAGGTACTCATTAACTCATCCACACTCGGGGCCTCACTAACAGTGAGAAGTCTGACCATCTCAAAGCTTTAAGGAAGGAAAGAGGTCATGTTAAGCTGGCCTTTGTATCTCCGGGAGTCTTTTCAGTACTTTTCAAGATAGGAAATAGGAATCATTTATCACGAGCTCCTTTGTTTTTTAACAATACTGTTGCCAAACCTTGAAAAGTTTGCTGACCTTCACTCTTAAGTAGGATAAATGATTTCCTTGTTTACATCATCAACTTGCCTGGAAAACCTTTTTTTATCTTTTAGAGTGTAGAAAGTAAGTTCCAGTCAGCATACTGCGATTCTTATGAATTACAAATTAGTACCACTTTAGGATACATTGTATTTAATGAGTGATGTGTTTCTTCGTACAGAAGTTTTTTTGCTTTTATGTTTGTGCACTGTCTCACCAAATGTATGGTACAGTATTTGCATGGCTGTTTCTTTATTTTTTTTAAAAGACATAATCTTCTCTAATTTCATTTGCTTTTTCTATATTGATGGATGGAGTGCTATACCACAGGATGACTGTACCATCCTGCTGCAAAGTGTTTCCACTTTAATAAATAAAAAATAAAGAAATGTATTCTAAAATGTCACATCATATTTCTTTTCTTGTCAAAATAAGTTTTTTCTCAATTTAATATTTCTCCAATCAAGCCTCATTCTGAATTGTTGTGTGCATTGGTGCAACTTTCCACAAAAAGGTACTATCGAGGTTTATGATGAATGGAATCTTAGATTTGATTAAAAATACAGCATTTATAAGAATATTTACCTATTTACCAATAGGTGAATAAGCAACATGAACTCCTGTCAACTTCCAAAGAGAAAATGATTTATGCTCTGTATTATTATAATATTTCATTAATCTTTTTTATTCACTTATAAAACTTTAGGGTTAATCCATATCTGAATAAAAACTGTTTCTTGTCTCAGTCCCAACGTAGCATTAATATTCATTGTAATTATTCTTTCCTGAATCAATATTTTGTTCCAATGTGTAAATACACATGGATTTAAACTTTCTGGTAATTGAAATAAGTTAATAAATGCAGGTTTTCTAAAACGCTTCAAATAAATATAAGCTTTGACACATCTGTTCACATAAACAGTTGAACATTTTTTTAAAAAGTCAAGTTGTAAATAAACTTTAGGAGAATTTTATTGCCTCTGCTGTGCAAGGATCTATGTTTTGTAGGAAATTGCCAGTGGGACAGAGGCAACAGGGGAAGTCTTTTTGTTTGTTTAGCTATTTACTTACTTTTCTAGCCTGATCTATTCTATGCTTTCAGAAGATTAGGAAATCGGAGACTGCAAGCCAACCAGTGATCTCAAAAGTTGACACAGTTTTGCTACCTCTGTTTGTTTTGAGGGATGGTGGTATGGGGAATGAAAGCTAAGGGATCAAGATTCCGAGAAACAACGACAAGTTTTACCCTGAGGAAAGGAGTTGAGGGCTTAACTCCTCTCACTTTGTGAAGGTGCAAGCTTTTGTCATCAGCTCATAGAACAGAGCTTCAAACTTTTTTTCCTTAGTTTTCTGATAATAATTTTACTTCCCTTTTTTTGCTCACATCTTTTTCCAGTACTCTCATTGTAACTCCAAACATTTTAATTCTCTCACTTACTTTGTGGAACTAATTTCAGTTATATTGCTCTAATAACAAATGAAGGCAGGAGAATTTACAATTTAGTTTAAACGTACATACCTATCCTATTTTTTTTTTTAACATCTTTATTGGACTATAATTGCTTTACAATGGTGTGTTAGTTTTTGCTTTATAACAAAGTGAATCAGCTATACATATACATATATCTCCATATCTCTTCCCTCTTGCGTCTCCCTCCCTCTCACTCTCCCTATCCCACCCCTCTAGGTGGTCACAAAGCACCAAGCTGATCTCCCTGTGCTATGTGGCTGCTTCCCACTAGCTATCTATTTTACATTTGGTAGTGTATATATGTCCATGCCACTCTCTCACTTCATCCCAGCTTACTCTTCTCCCTCCCCGTGTACTCAAGTCCATTCTCTACATCTGTGTCTTTATTCCTTTCCTGCCCCTAGGTTCATGAGAACCATTTTTTTTTTTAAGATTCCATATATATGTGTTAGCATATGGTATTTGTTTTTCTCTTTCTGACTTACTTCACTCTGTATGACAGTCTCTAGGTCCATCCACCTCACTACAAATAACTCAATTTCGTTTCTTTTTATGGCTGAGTAATATTCCATTGTATATATGTGCCACATCTTCTGTATCCATTCATCTGTCAATGGACACTTAGGTTGCTTCCATGTCCTGGCTATTGTAAATAGTGCTGCAATGAACATTGGGGTACACGACTCTTTTTGAATTATGGTTTTCTCTGGGTATATGCCCAGTAGTGGGATTGCTGGGTCGTATGGTAGTTCTATTTGTAGTTTTTGAAGGAACCTCCATACTGCTCTCCATAGTGGCGGTATCAATTTACATTCCCACTAACAGTGCAAGAGGGTTCCCTTTTCTCCACACCCTCTGTAGCATTTATTGTTTGTAGATTTTTTGATGATGGCTATTCTGACTGGTGTGAGGTGATATCTCTTTGTAGTTTTGATTTGCATTTCTCTAATGATTAATGATGTTAAGCATTCTTTCATGTGTTTGTTGGCAATCTGTATATCTTCTTTGGAGAAATGTTTATTTAGGTCTTCTACCCATTTTTGGATTGGGTTGTTTGTTTTTTTGATATTGAGCTGCATGAGCTGCTTGTAAATTTTGGAGATTAATCCTTTGTCAGTTGCTTCATTTGCAAATATTTTCTCTCATTCTGACGGTTGTCTTTTTGTCTTGTTTATGGTTTCCTTTGCTGTGCAAAAGCTTTTACGTTTCATTAGGTCCCATTTGCTTATTTGTGCTTTTATTTCCATTTCTCTAGGAGGTGGGTCAAAAAGGATCTTGCTGTGTTTTATGTCATAGAGTGTTCTGCCTATGTTTTCCTCTAAGAGTTTTATAGTGTCTGGCCTTACATTTAGGTCTTTAATCCATTTTGAGTTTATTTTTGTGTATGGTGTTAGGAAGTGTTCTCATTTCATTCTTTTACATGTAGCTGTCCAGTTTTCCCAGCTCCACTTATTGAAGAGGGTGCTTTTCTCCATTGTATATTCTTACCTCCTTTATCAAAGATAAGGTGACCATATGTGTGTGGGTTTATCTCTGGGCTTTCTATCCTGTTCCATTGATCTATATTTCTGGTTTTGTGCCAGTACCATACTGTCTTGATTACTGTAGCTTTGTAGTATAGTCTGAAGTCAGGGCGCCTGATTCCTCCAGCTCCGTTTTTCTTTCACAAGATTGCTTTGGCTATGCGGCATACCTATTCTTTTAAGGTAAATGTTCTAAGTTGTTAGTATTATTTATTGATTCCGTCTGTATTCTGACCTTTCAGCCTACAAACCATGCTGGCTTCTCTGAATTTCCTAATTGAAATACAAGACTTAGAATCTAATGGAATTACTTACACACACTTATAAACTGTTAATTCTTTAAAGGATACCACTAGCTGCACTGTGACCATAGGATTAGATAAAATCAGAATCTTATGATAGAATTGCATTTGAAGATATTATTAACACTTCTCTCTACTTTGACTCAGTCTTTTATACAGCTGGGACTTAAAACTAAGCCTTGTAGATAAACTCTGGAGAATGGTTAAAGTATGAATTTTTTTTTAAAGTAAAATTACTAACCTTCAGAGTTTTAAAAGAAATCAATCAAATTCAAGTCTCTGGCCTTATCTAGCTATGTCACCTTAGATAACGCTGACCCTCAGTTTCTGCATATTGTAATGCAGGCTATTACATTTTTACCCTCTGTACACAGAACAAAAAAAATATATTCTGTCTTGAACTTATAATGTTGCCCAAGATTCACAGGTAATTAGTATATTTTCTTTTTCACTTTTGCTAGAACACAATTATTTTCAAAGGATTAATTACTTTAGAATTTTGTAGTTTATGCTTTGTTACATTGCTTGAAACCAATATCTTCTCTCTTTCTCTTTCTCTCTTGATTTCTATATGTCTGTCATGTTTTTTCTATCTACTAGAACAGATGGTGAGCATTGCAAGTAAAACTACAGTTGAGTTGAGGTTAATGTCTCAAAATGACACAAGGTGAGGAAGTTCTATTTCCTTATGTAATTTAAGTACTTTTAGGAGCTTTCATATCTTCTTGATGTGAAACTTCCATTAGTCTGAAGCAAGAGAGAAAATGAATGGCTTTGCTAGAACTATAGCTAATAAGCACAATCTTTGAGTGTATCATATTAAAAAAAAAAATAGAAGTTGTTCTCCAGCTATCCCAAATATTTTTTGTTGGCAAATAGGCTTTCTTGATGCAGAGTTGTACAAGTTCACTCTTTAAGCTGATATTTTTCAGTGAGTAATGTTTTGCTAATTTTGTGAAATGAGTTGTTATTGGTTTTGGTGTTTTTATGTAAGAGCTTGAAGGAAACAGTCATTTCTGTAATCTACTTTCTATATGATTGCTTCTAAAGCTATTAGACTAACAAGATAAAAAAAATCTTCTATTCAAAATGCAAAATATATAGTTATTCCAACAGTCAAATCATTTCTGCATCATCAAACATCCTCAGATATTTAAGAAGGAAATGACTAAAATTTAAATATTGTCACCATATCACACCTATCCACAATGGGAAATAAATCAAATATCTTATGGTCTATGTTATGAGGTGAATTGTGACCCCTAAACAGATATGGAGAAGTCTTAACCACTAGTAACCATGAAAGTGACCTTATTTTGAAATAAAGTTTTTGCAGATGTAATCAAGTTAAGAAGAAGTCATTAGGTGAGCCATAACACAATAGGACTGGTGTTCTTATAAGAAGAGAAGAGACACAAATGCGTTAGGAGAGACTACCATGTGAAACAGGGGCAGAGACTGAAGTGCTAAAGCTGCCAAGGGATGCTGAGGATTGTTGGCAAACCACCAGAAAGTAGGAGAGAGGCCAGGAAAAATTTTCCCCTACAGGTTTCAGAAACAACATGGTCCTGCCATTGCCTTGATTTCAGATTTCTAAGCCTTCAGAACTGTGAGACAATACATTTCTGTTGTTTTAAGTTACATAATCTAGTAGTTTGGTAGGGCAACCTTAGGAAACTGATATCTGCCATTGAGTCTATATTAAAAATAAATTTCATTTTAATTATGGTTTAAATTAGGTTTGGTTCAAAAGAGTACATACTGATGTCCAACACTTAAGTAAATGTAATTAAAGAAATGCTGTTATGCTTTATTTGTCTTTATAGGAATAAAGGCTATATTATTTTAAATAAGATTCTAGAGTATTCTACATAGTGATTTCAAATTAAATACCTCTTAAAAATAACATGTACTTACTTTTGTATAAAATTGTTCGCTTTCAGTCTTTGTGCATCTTTTTTTTTTTTTTTTTTTTTTTTTTACCTTTTTTCCCTCCAACTTTATTGAGGTATACTTGACAAGTGAAAATTATATATATTTAGAGTGTACAGCATGATAATTTGATATACATATGCATTGTGAAATATTTACCACAACCAAGTTAATTAACACATCCATCACCTCATATAGTTTACCTTTTTTTGGTAGTTAGAATGCTTAAGATCTACTCTTTTAGCAAATTTGAAGTATACAATATAATAGTACATTAACTATAGTCACCATGCTATACATTAGATCTGCAAAATATATTCAACTTATAACTGAAAGTTTGTACCCTTCAACCAACATCTTCCCATTTCCCTTACCCCCAGCCCATGGCAACCACCATTCTACTGTTTCTATGAAGTTGACTTTTTTTGTTTTGATTACTCCCATGTCAAACCTGTCTTCCCCATCTCACCAAGTAAATGGTGCCCACTGTTCAAACTGTGAAAGCCAAAATCTCAGGCATCATCAGTGGAGGTATATTTCTTAATGCCTTGGCTGGCTTTTTTTTTTTTTTTAACATCTTTATTGGAGTATAATTGCTTTACAATGTTGTGTTAGTTTCTGCTGTATAGCAAAGTGAATCAGCTATATGTATACATATATCCCCATATCCCCTCCCTCTTGGTTTAAAAGCACTGGCTCTACTGCCAGAGTCATTCTGCTGTGTAATGCCTTATTCTTCCTGTGGACCTCTCCTTTACCAGGGAATAAGTAGGAAAATTTAATTTCTAAATTAGAACTTAACAAGAAAATAAAACTAGAAGTTATAATCATTTTGAGAAAAATATCTGACAGTGTCTTATAAACCTAAAGATACCTCTGTCATATGACCCCACAATTGCAATCCTAAGTATTTACCCAAGAGCAGTAAGAACATATGTATGCACCAACTGTCAAGAAAGCTCATAGCAGATTTGAGTAAAATCGGTAAAAACTGAAAACTTCCCAAGTTGCCATCAAAAGAATGGATTAAAAAAGTAAGGCATATTCATATGATGGAAAACTGCTCAGCAATAAAAATGAAGATACTATCAATAAACACAGTAGCATGTAAAAATCTCAAGAAACCATGCTAAATGAAAGAAGGTTACACAAAATAGTACCTGTAGTATGGTTTCATTTATATGGAGTTCTAAAAGAGGTGAAATTAATCAGGATTGTGGTTGCATCTGGGGTTTGATGGGGGAGGAGACTGACTATAAAAAAGTATGAGGGGACAGGAGCTTCAAGATCGCAGAAGAGTAAGAGGCGGAGATCACTTTCCTCCCCACAAATACATCAGAAATACATCTGCATGTGGAACAGCTCCTACAGAACACCTACTGAACGCTGGCAGAAGACCTCAGACCTCCCAAAAGGCAAGAAACTCCCCACGTACCTGGGTAGGGCAAAAGAAAAAAGAAAAAACAGAGACAAAAGAATAGGGACGGGACCCGCACCAGTGGGAGGGAGCTGTGAAGGAGGAAAGGTTTCCACGCACTAGGAAGCCCCTTCGCAGGTGGAGACTGCGGGTGGCAGAGGGGGGAAGCTTCGGAGCCACGGAGGAGAGCGCAGCCACAGGGGTGCGGAGGGCAAAGCGGAGAGATTCCCGCACGGAGGATCAGTGCCGACCAGCACTCAGCAGCCCGAGAGGCTTGTCTGCTCACCCGCCGGGGCGGGCGGGGGCTGGGAGCTGAGGCTCGGGCTTCGGTCGGATCGCAGGGAGAGGACTGGGGTTGGCTGTGTGAACACAGCCTGAAGGGGCTAGTGCGCCACAGCTAGCCGGGAGGGAGTCCGGGGAAAAGTCTGGAGCTGCCGAAGAGGCAAGAGACTTTGTCTTGCCTCTTTGTTTCCTGGTGCACGAGGAGAGGGGATTCAGAGCGCCGCCTAAATGAACTCCAGAGACTGGCACAAGCCGCGGCTATCAGCGCGGACCCCAGAGACGGGCATGAGATGCTGAGGCTGCTGCTGCAGCCACCAAGAAGCCTGTGTGCAAGCACAGGTCGCTATTCACACCTCCCCTCCTGGGAGCCTGAGCAGCCCGCCAGCACCAGGGTTCCGTGATCCAGGGACAGCTTCCCTGGGAGAACGCACTGCGCGCCTCAGGCTGCTGCAACGTCACGCCAGCCTCTGACGCCGCAGGCTCGCCCCGCATCCGTACCCTTCCCTCCCCCCCGGCCTGAGTGAGCCAGAGCCCCCAACGCAGCTGCTCCTTTAACCCCGTCCTGTCTGAGCGAAGAAGAGACACCCTCAGGAGACCTACACGCAGAGGCGGGTCCAAATCCAAAGCTGAACCCCAGGAGATGTGCGAACAAAGAAGAGAAAGGAAAATCTCTCCCAGCAGCCTCAGGAGCAGCGGATTAAATCTCCACAATCAACTTGATGTGCCTGCATCTGTGGAACACCTGAATAGACAACGAATCATCCCAAACGGAGGAGGTGGACTTTGGGAGCAACGATATATATATATATATTTTTCCCTTTTTCTCTTTTTGTGAGTGTGTATATGTATGCTTCTGTGTTTGATTTTGTCTGTATAGCTTTGCTTTTACCATTTGTCCTAGGGTTCTGTCTGTCCTTTTTTTTTTTAATTACTCAAAAAATTTTTTTCTTAATAATAATTTTTTTTAATAACTTTATATTATTTTATTTTACATTTATTTTATTTTCTTCTTTCTTTCTTTCTTTTTTTCCTCCCTTTTATCCTGAGCCATGTGGTGGACAGGCTCTTGGTGCTCCAGCTAAGCATCAGGGCTGTGCCACTGAGGTGGAGAGCCAAGTTCAGGACACTGGTCCAAAGAGACCTCCCAGGTCCACATAATATCAAACGGTGAAAATCTCCCAGAGATCTCCATCTCAGTGCCAAGACCCACTTCCACTCAACGACCAGCAAGCTACAGTGCTGGACACCCTATGCCAAACAACTAGCAAGACACGAACACAACTCCATCCATTAGCAGAGAGGCTGCCTAAAATCATAATAAGGCCACAGACACCCCAAAACACACCACCAGACATGGACCTGCCCACCAGAAAGACAAGATCCAGCCTCATCCACCAGAACACAGGCACTAGTCCCCTCCACCAAGAAGCCTACACAACACACTGAACCAACCTTAGCCACTGGAGAGAGACACCAAAAACAACGGGAACTACGAACCTGCAGCCTACGAAAAGGAGACCCCAAACATAATAAGTTAAGCAAAATGAGAAGACAGAGAAACACACAGCAGATGAAGGAGCAAGGCAAAAACGCACCAAACCTAACAAATGAAGAGAAAATAGGCAGTCTACCTGAAAAAGAATTCAGAATAATGATAGTAAAGATGATCCAAAACCTTGGAAATAGAATGGAGAAAATACAAGAAATGTTTAACAAGGACCTAGAAGAACTAAAGAGCAAACAAACAGTGATGAAAAACACAATAAATGAAATTAAAAATTCTCTAGAAGGGATCAATAGCAGAATAACTGAGGCAGAAGAACGGACAAGTGACCTGGAGGATAAAATAGTGGAAATAACTACTGCAGAGCAGAATAAAGAAAAAAGAATGAAAAGGATTGAGGACAGTCTCAGAGACCTCTGGGACAACATTAAATGCACCAACATTCGAATTATAGGGGTCCCAGAAGAAGAAGAGAAAAAGAAAAGGACTGAGAAAATATTTGAAGAGATTATAGGTGAAAACGTCCCTAATATGGGAAAGGAAATAGTTAATCAAGTCCAGGAACCACAGAGAGTCCCATACAGGATAAATCCAAGGAGAAACACGTCAAGACATATATTAATCAAACTATCAAAAATTAAATACAATTAACAAATATTAAAAGCAGCAAGGGAAAAACAAGAAATAACACATAAGGGAATCTCCATAAGGTTAACAGCTGATCTTTCAGCAGAAACTCTGCAAGAGAGAAGGGAGTGGCAGGACTTATTTAAAGTGATGAAGAAGAAGAACCTATAACCAAGATTACTCTACCAGGCAAGGATCTCATTCAGATTTGACAGGGGAAATTAAACCCTTTATAAAGAAGCAAAAGCTAAGAGAATTCAGCACCACCAAACCAGCTTTACAACAAATGCTAAAGGAACTTCTCTAGGCAGGAAATACAAGAGAAGGAAAAGACCTACAATAATAAACCCAAAACAATTAAGAAAATGGGAATAGGAACATACATATCGATAATTACCTTAAATGTAAATGGATTAAAAGCTCCAACCAAAAGACATAGATTGCCTGAATGGATACAAAACAAGACCCGTACATATGCTGTCTACAAGAGACCCACTTCAGACCTAGGGACACATATAGACTGAAAGTGAGGGGATGGGAAAAGATATTCCATGCAAATGGAAATCAAAAGAAAGCTGGAGTAGCAATTCTCATATCTGACAAAATAGACTTTAAAACAAAGACTATTACAAGAGACAAAGAAGAAAACTACATAATGATCAAGGGATCAGTCCAAGAAGAAGATATAACAATGGTAAATATTTATGCACCCAACATAGGAGCAGCTCAATATATAAGGCAAATACGAACAGCCATAAAAGGGGAAATCGACAGTAACACAATCATAGTAGGGGACATTAACACCCCACTTTCACCAATGGACAGATCATCCAAAAGGAAAATAAATAAGGAAACACAAGCTTTAAATGATACAGTAAACAAGATGCACTTAATTGGTATTTATAGGACATTCCATCCAAACACAACAGAATACACATTCTTCTCAAGTGCTTATGGAACATACTCCAGGATAGATCATATCTTGGGTCACAAATCAAGCCTTGGTAAATTTAAGCAAATTGAAATCGTATCAGGTATCTTTTCCGACCACAATGCTATGAGACTAGATATCAATTACAGGGGAAAAAATATGTAAGAAATACAAACACATGGAGGCTAAACAACACACTACTTAATAACCAAGAGATCACTGAAAAAATCAAAGAGGAAATCAAAAAATACCTAGAAACAAATGGCAATGAAAACACAACGACCAAGAACCTATGGGATGCAGCAAAAGCAGTTATAATAGGGAAGTTTATAGCAATACAATCCTACTTTAAGAAACAAGAAACATCTCAAATAAACAACCTAACCTTACACCTAAAGCAATTAGAGAAAGAAGAACAAAAAAACCCCAAAGTTAGCAGAAGGAAAGAAATCATAAAGATCAGATCAGAAATAAATGAAAAAGAAATGAAGGAAATGATAGCAAAGATCAATAAAACTAAAAGTTGGTTATTTGAGAAGATAAACAAAATTGATAAACCATTAGCCAGACTTATCAAGAAAAAAAGGGAGAAGACTCAAATCAGTAGAATTAGAAATGAAAAAGGAGAAGTAACAACTGACACTGCAGAAATACAAACGATCATGAGAGATTACTACAAGAAACTCTATGCCAATAAAATAAACAACCTGGAGGAAATGGACAAATTCTTAGAAATGCAAAACCTTCTGAGACTGAAACAGGAAGAAATAGAAAATATGAGCAGACCAATCACAAGCACTGAAATTGAAACTGTGATGAAAAATCTTCCAACAAACAAAAGCCCAGGACCAGATGGCTTCACAGGCAAATTCTATCAAACATTTAGAGAGGAGCTAACACTATCCTTCTCAAACTCTTCCAAAATATAGCAGAGGGAGGAACACTCCCAAACTCATTCTAGGAGGCCACCATCACCCTGATAGCAAAACCAGACAAAGATATCACAAAGAAAGAAAACTATAGGCCAATATCACTGATGAACATAGATGCAAAACTCCTCAACAAAATACTAGCAAACAGAATCCAACAGCACATTAGAAGGATCATACACTATGGTCAAGTGGGTTTTATCCCAGGAATGCAAGGATTCTTCAATATATGCAAATCAATCAACGTGATACACCATATTAACAAATTGAAGGAGAAAAACCATATGATCATCTCAATAGATGCAGAGAAAGCTTTTGACAAAATTCAACACTCATTTATGATAAAAACCCTCTGGAAAGTAGGCATAGAGGGAACCTTCTTCAACATAATAAAGGCCATATATGACACACCCACAGTCAACATCGTCCTCAATGGTGAAAAACTGAAACCATTTGCCCTAAGATCAGGAACAAGACAAGGTTGCCCTCTCTCACCACTATTATTCAACATAGTTTTGGAAGTTTTAGCCACAGCAATCAGAGAAGAAAAAGAAATAAAAGGAATCCAAACTGGAAAAGAAGTAAGCTGTCACTGTTTGCAGATGACATGATACTATACGTAGAGAATCCTAAAGATGCTCCCAGAAAACTACTAGAGCTAATCAATGAATTTGGTAAAGTAGCAGGATACAAATTTAATGCACAGAAATCTCTTGCATGCCTATACAATGATGAAAAATCTGAAAGTGAAATTAAGAAAACACTCCCATTTACCACTGCAACAAAAAGAATAAAATACCTAGGAATAAACCTACCTAAGGAAACAAAAGACCTGTATGCAGAAAATTATATGATACTGATGAAAGAAATTAAAGATGATACAAATATATGGAGAGATATACCATGTTCTTGGATTGGAAGAATCAACATTGTGAAAATGTACTATCCAAAGCAATCTACAGATTCAGTGTAAACCCTATCAAACTACCAATGGCATTTTTCACAGAACGAGAACAAAAAATTTCACAATTTGTATGGAAACACAAAAGACCCCAATAGCCAAAGCAATCTTGAGAAAGAAAACGGAGCTGGAGGAATCAGGCTCCCTGACTTCAGACTATACTACAAAGCTACAGTAATCAAGACAGTTTTTTACTGGCACAGAAAAAGAAATATAGATCAATGGAACAGGCTAGAAAGCCCAGAAATAAACCCACGCACATATGGTCACCTTATCTTTGATAAAGGGGCTAGAATATACAATGGAGAAAAGACAGCCTCTTCAATAAGTGGTGCTGGGAAAACTGGACAGCTACATGTAAAAGAATGAAATTAGAACACTTCCTAACACCATACACAAAAATAAACTCAAAATGGATTAAAGATCTAAATGTAAGGCCAGACACCATCAAACTCTTAGAGGAAAACATAGGGAGAACACTCTATGACATAAATCACAGCAAGATCCTTTTTGACCTACCTCCTAGAGAAATGGAAAGAAAAACACAAATAAACAAATGGGACCTAATGAAACTTAAAAGCTTTTGCACAGCAAAGGAAACCATAAACAAGACGAAAAGACAACACTCTGAATGGGAGAAAATATTTGCAAATGAAGCAACAGACAAAGGATTAATCTCCAAAATTTACAAGCATCTCATGCAGCTCAATATCAAAAAAACAAACAACCCAGTCCAAAAATGGGCAGAAGACCTAAATAGATATTTCTCCAAAGAAGATATACAGATTGCCAACAAATACATAAAGGAATGCTCAACATCATTAATCATTACAGAAATGCAAATCAAAACTACAATGAGGTATCATCTCACACCGATCAGAATGGCCATCAGCAAAAAATCTACAAACAATAAATGCTGGAGAGGGTGTGGAGAAAAGGGAACCCTTTTGCACTGTTGGTGGGAATGTAAATTGATACAGCTACTATGGAGAACAGTATGGAGGTTCTTTAAAAAACTAAAAATAGAACTACCATACGACCCAGCCATCCCATTACTGGGCATATATCCTGAGAAAACCATAATTCAAAAAGAGTCACATACCAAAATGTTCATTGCAGCTCTATTTACAATAGCCAGGACATGGAAGCAACCTAAGTGTCCATCGACAGATGAATGGATAAAGAAGATATGGCACATATATACAATGGAATATAACTCAGCCATAAAAAGGAACGAAACTGAGTTATTTGTAGTGAGGTGGATGGACCTAGAGTATGTCATACAGAGTGAAGTAAGTCAGAAAGAGAAAAACAAATACCGTATGCTCACACATATATATGGAATCTAAAAAAAAAAAAAAAAGATCATGAAGAACCTAGGGGCAAGATGGGAATAAAGATGCAGACCTACTAGAGAATGGACTTGAGGATACAGGGAGGGGGAAGGGTAAGGTGGGACAAAGTGAGAGAGTGGCATGGACACATATACACTACCAAACGTAAAATAGATAGCTAGTGGGAAGCAGCCGCATAGCACAGGGAGATCAGCTCGGTGCTTTGTGACCACCTAGAGGGGTAGGATAGGGAGGGTGGGAGGGAGGGAGATGCAAGAGGGAAGAGATATGGGGACATATGTATATGTATAAGTGATTCACTTTGTTATACAGCAGAAACTAACACACCATTGTAAAGCAATTATACTCCAATAAAGATGTTAAAAAAAAGAAAAAAAGTATGAGGGCTTTTCTTGTGTAATGGTAATGTCCTGTACCTTGATAGGCGATTGGACTGCACAGGTGTCAAAATTCATGAAGTAATACACTTAAGGTTTGTGTAGTTTATTATATGGACATTTTATTTTAAAATAAGTTGTTAATAAATATTGACCTTAAAGTGATTATATACATGTTAAAGCTTTTATGAGGAAGTGTACTCTATGTCTACAAATATTTTTTGAAATATACTGATATAAAAGGAAGGATTGACTATACGTAGATGGAAGGATAAATAATAAAGCAAGTATAGTAAAATATTAATAGTGGGTATATGTAAATATGGGTATACGTGTACTATAAAATTCATTCCTTTTTTTCAGCATGTTTGAAAATTTTCGTAATGAAATTTTAGAAAATTTTGATGAGAAAAACTCATACACATAAATGCATAATCTCCAGAGTGTTTTCCTAATAGCTATAATGAAAAAGTGTTACTTCTATGTTCAGAGTCTTTCAGTCATATTAGTTTCTGAGCCACTTATCATAATTGTTTAACATATAAAGTATCCATTGAATTCAAACCAGAAAACCACCACCTGAGATAAAATATTGTCACTAACAGATTCTACTAGGATGTCTGTATTTATCACATGAACTGTATATTGTATACTATTGAATGCAATGCTTTACATTTACAGTTTTCTCATACTGATCATAAGAAATTGATACAATATTGTAGTACATTTGCAGTTATTAACTGGAGGCACTGGGGTATATTGCTTAAGACAAATTATATATTTCTATATTGCTTATAATCTTATTGTAATCTTATTTAATATACTAGGTATCACATAGTGGATTTTAAACAAATGTTTGTGGAAGGAAAGAATGGATAAATGCATTCCATTCAAAATGATAATAAGAACCATTGACATTTAGGCATCAGCTAAAACTAGTGAAAAATTTCCACCTAGATCAGATGGGGCTGGGGAATGATGCTAGACAGCTGCTTTTCAGCAATAATTTTACATTAAATAAAGGGAGAACACAGGTTTTTGGGGTTTTTTTCCCCTATAGGGAAATTTTTTCCACACTTATTTTGTTTTGAGATATTTTAAAGGCAATATTTTCAGCTACTTGTTTGGGTATTATTTATTTTTTTAAATGAGTGATACCTAAAAAGGTATTTGAAAAATAAATTATGTGTATGTAGACACACACACAGATAATGCATACACAGGGCCTTTGAACACTTTTTATACTTGGATAACTTACTTTTCAATACCTTACTTTTTTAAAAGTGTGATACCTTTTATTAATTGTTTATTTTATTGATTCAAAAAATGTCTAAATTCCTATTTTGTGCCAGACACATATTAGAGAGAAAAATATAAATAAAATAGCAAATTTACCCTTAGTGTGTTCAGAGTTTTCATATCTAATTTCTCTCTAAACATAATTGCTGAATCTATATAAATCTTTGAATCTATATAAATCTCTAAAAGCTTATGAAACAAATAGCAACTTCACTTAGAGATCTGGGGAAGAGGGATAAAAGTGATTTTTTGTATGTGTGTGTGCAAAAAGAAAAATCACATAAGGACTTATGCACGTATTTGTTTGTTGTTTTAAGAAAAGCTTGATTGTTTGCTTGGTCATCAGCTTAACGATGATGGTAGTGATTTCAATAAATAAACCATTTAAAAAACAAGAAGGATGGCAAAATACAAAAAAACTGAGAAGTAAACACAGAGGCATTTTTTTTCCTGCCTCAATCAAATACAGATGTCTTCAGGGGATAACGACATTTTATTTTCTTCTGTACTAATGTTTAGTATGAACTTATTACTGTTGATTCACTGTGCTAAGTATTTTTATAGTCATTATCTTATTTGATATTCATAATAACTTTGTGATATTGGATTTTTATCCTCATTTTATATATATTTTTTTAAAGAGGACTTCAAGGAGAAAGGACTTATCTAAACTCACAGTGGAGTTTTGAACTAATTCTGTAAGTAGAATGCTATATGCTTTTGAAGACACTGTTTAGTGTTAGTATTTGACTTAATAATAAAAAGATAAAATCTATTATTTATTAATACCTATTATGCTTCCATAATACTATTAGATCTAGTTCTATCAAAAAGTTTTCATTTAGTCAGCTGCTAGCATAGTATTCAGGCAACTACCACATTATCCCAATCCTCTAATCTTCAAATTGCCTGCTGATCCAAAATAGAATCAAATAAGTATTTTGACCTTTATTTATGGTGTGGATCTGCTAATGCGTACAGGATTGAACAACAACCAGGATCAGTGAAGCATACCCAGCTAGCTCACTGATACTTAGTAACTCAATCTCTAGATACAAGTCAGTATATAAAAAAAGAGAGTTTTCTAAATCAGTGGCTACAGTGTTCGAAACTTTCTTAGAAACAATAAAACCTAGGGACAAAATATTAAGAAATGACTATGTCATTTATCTTTTTTCTTGATGATTTTATTGTTCTTCAGTAAACTGCCCAGATTCCAATAGACTCCAGAAGATGCCAAAATATTAAGAATACTTTTACCTTTCTCACTCTTTCTCTTATACAGCTACACAGCTTGTATTAATATATATATAACATAAATATACACACATATATAAATATATATATTATCTATATCTATACCTATCTATCTATATATAAATGAGGTAGTATAAGATCCTCGAGGAAGAGGAATGGGTGAGAAAATGGGAAGAAAGAGAAAAGGAAGAAAGGGTATAGGAACAGAGAGAGGAAGGAGAAGCCTCAGTTAGAAGAATAAATATAATAGGAAAAGAGCAGAAAAAGGAAAAAGGATAGTATGAAGTAGAGAACCTATGAGCAAAGGGTAAAATAAGGTGAGTGAAGTGCAAAGCCAAGGTCTCAAAATCAATTTTCTGTTCTGATGCCAGAGAGGTAATGCAAATAAGCAAATTGAAGGGACTGTAAGAAAATCATGTTCCTCTTTATGACTTTCTTCTCCCCACATTTGATAGAGAAATAAAAATTAATATTTCTCTTTTTAAAAAAGCAGTGGAATGCAGTGATTAAGAGCAACGTCATCCTTAGCTCTGAGAAAAGGGAATGGTTCACAGTGTTCACACTGGCTCCAGAAGAGGATAAGAAGTAGGTACTCTGACTGTGGTCAATATTGACAAAACTCCTGATTTTTTATGGATAAGCTGAAATCCAAATTTTATGAGGAATCTGAAATTTCGACAACTCATTCAAAAAATGTTTAAACCTATGTGAACACTCTCATTACCCCTTACTGACTCCACCTCTACCAGTTGGGAGGTTGGCCCAGGGGTACCTGATTGTATACTTACTAGTAAAAAGATTAAGGGGCAGGGGAGGATTTACCTCCAGCTATTCTCAAAGCCTGATGGACCCTGCTGTTTACTGTGCTCTTCTCTAGAACACTGTCCTATTTGTGAGATGAATGCATAGTTCTCTACGCACAGTTTATAAGAGGTAGTCTCATGGTATCACCCATTTTCTGCTTTCATCAATTATTTGGTTTCCAAAAGAGGTTTAGCCTTTTGCTTTGGTCTAAATTCATTTTTTTTAACTAAAGCCTCACAGTGTCCAATTCTGGCTTATTTGTTGTCATCTATTATCTGAGACCAAGCAAGTGAACTGAAGGAGCGAGGGCAGCTATAGCCTAGTTCAAGGAGTATGTCCCACAAGCAGGGCTACCTTCATGGCTCTGCAATCACAAGAGTTACAGAGTGTTCTCCAATCAGAAGGTGATGTAGAGTTTAATGAATGTTCTGTGGCTGCGGTCTTGAAATTATTAATAATTTTATGTTTGGATATGTGCTTTGTAAGTGAAGTTTAATGGGACAATGGATCATGAGTCAGGGGCTTCAAGCCTTTGCTTACATGCCATCCTGTCTTTCTCGGCCTCCCCCCATCTCCCTGCCTCCCCCCATCTCCCTCCCTTCCAGAATTGGGCTCTTGGCTGCTCCTGTCCAGTTACCACTGCCACCCTCCACTCCAGCAGGGGCCTGGACACAGGCAAGGTGAGAGTTAGGGTTAGTCCCATGAATCCTAGGGCTGCATCAGGAGGCTGACTCCAAGTACCTATGAGGCACTATGCTCACGTGGAAAGTATCCTCATGCTTGAGAGACATGGCATTAAGTAGAAAGTAAAAAGCTCTATGACAATTCAAGAGAAACCACAGAAGAAAAGACTGTTTTCTGCCTTTTGAACGAGTCCCACATTTTCATTTTATACTAGGTCCTGAAAATTATGTAGCCAGTTCCGTATATTTTATTACCAAGCTATTTTATTCGTGCTTACCTACTCTTTCCCTTGCACCTTACAAACCTCTTCTCCTCTTCCTAAAACATGCAATGTCAAACAAAAAGTCCAGCAAAACCGGAGCATTTTAAAAAGTTGTGTTAAGAGAAATGGGAGGCAACTCCTTTTAGAATCAGGAATGACTCTACACCCCAAATCTGGAGAGTATGAAAAGCAAGTGCCTGTGTAATGCTATCACTTTTTTTTTTTTTTTTTTTTGGTAACATACTTGCTTGTTCATTTTAGTTTTTTCAGGCAAATACTGTGTATAAAGCAGAGCTGTGATGTACTCAGACAAATCTCATTCAAATTCCAAGTCTGCCACTTGGGCAAGTTACTTAACCTTTCCTAGCCCGTTTCACTCTTCTATAAAATGATTATAATAATGGCCTTGCAGTGTTGTTCTGGTTGAACGGTGTAACATGAAACAAATAAATTGTGTAATGCCTAGCATATGGTACAAGAACATTCTTCTAAAAAAATATACATATACAATTTAAAGAATATTTTATATTTTAATATTTCAATTCACACATGGTAAACTCATTTTGTGTAAAATAAAAAGAAACTGTAATTTTAGTTGGAATGACCACAGGCATTATAGAGTGTTTCTAAGGCTGTGTCCACTGAACCTGGATATGACCATCAACTGTCATTATGTGGAAGAGTTGATATGGCAAAGAGTGTCCTTCAGCGGCAAGCCTAAAGTTAATTCAAGGGCTTTGGAACCCCTGAGCCCCAAGCAAAGTGTTCAGAAACTTTCACATGCCAAAACATTTTTTTCTTAGATATTGAGAATTTCCTTGATTGTTTTTGATATGTGAGAGTGTGGTTCTATATTAACACAATCAGCATGATTTAATAGAGTTAAAGTAATGGCTAATGTTTATGATAATCCGCAATTACTAAAAACATAGTGCTGGATATCTTCTTCACTTTTAATATGGAGTAAACAATACTTGTGAAATTACAGCAGTTTGAAATATAATAAAATCAAGTTCCAAATAAGCTATAATTTCTTACTGGGTTGCTTTAAATAGTCTCTGAGAAATTATGGAGGGTACTGACAGATGTAGCATCTAATTCGTTTAGTCTTACAATGGAATCGCACAACTTAGGTCACAGCTGTGGAAAAAAAAGTTGTGCAGAGACAAAATTTACTGCTATTAAAATTACATGGTCATTCTCAATGGTGAATAACTGAAACCATTTCCACTAAGATCAGGAAGAAGACAAGGTTGCCCACTCTTGCCATTATTATTCAACATAGTTTTGGAAGTTTTAGCCACAGCAATCAGAGAAGAAAAAGAAATAAAAGGAAACCAAATCAGAAAAGAAGGAGTAAAATTGTCACTATTTGCAGATGACATGATACTATACATAGAGAATCCTAAAGATGCTACCAGAAAACTACTAGAGCTAATCAATGAATTTGGTAAAGTAGCAGGATACAAATTTAATGCACAGAAATCTCTTGCATACCTATACACTAATGATGAAAAATCTGAAAGAGAAATTAAGGAAACACTCCCATTTACCATTGTAACAAAAAGAATAAAATACCTAGGAATAAACCTACCTAAGGAGACAAAAGACCTGTATGCAGAAAACTATAAGACACTGATGAAAGAAATTAGAGATGATACAAACAGATGGAGAGATATACCATGTTCTTGGATTGGAAGAATCAACATTGTGAAAATGACTGTACTACCCAAAGCATTCTACAGATTCAATGCAATCCCTATCAAACTACCACTGGCATTTTTCACAGAACTAGAACAAAAAATTTCACAATTTGTATGGAAACACAAAATACCCCGAATAGCCAAAGCAATCTTGAGAAAGAAAAACGGAGCTGGAGGAATCAGGCTCCCGGACTTCAGCCTATGCTACAAAGCTACAGTAATCAAGAGAGTATGGTACTGGCACAAAAACAGAAATAAAGATCAATGGAACAGGCTAGAAAGCCCAGAGAAAAACCCACACACATATGGTCACCTTATTTTTCATAAAGGAGGCTAGAATATACAATGGAGAGAAGACAGCCTCTTCAATAAGTGGTGCTGGGAAAACTGTACAGCTGCATGTAAAAGAATGAAATTAGAACACTCCCTAACACCATACACAAAAATAAACTCAAAATGGATTAAGGACCTAAATGTAAGGCCAGACACCATCAAACTCTTAGAGGAAAACATAGGCAGAACACTCTATGACATAAATCACAGCAAGATCCTTTTTGACCCACCTCCTAGAGAAATGGAAATAAAAGCAAAAATAAACAAATGGAACCTAATGAAACTTAAAAGCTTTTGCACACCAAAGGAAACCATAAACAAGACAAAAAGACACCCCTCAGAATGGGAGAAAATATTTGCAAATGAAGCAACTGACAAAGGATTAATCTCCAAAATTTACAAGCAGCTCATGCAGCTCAATATCGAAAAAACAAACAACCCAATCCAAAAATGGGCAGAAAACCTAAATACACATTTCTCCAAAGAAGACATACAGATTGCCAACAATGAGGTATTACCTCACACCGGTCAGAATAGCCATCATCAAAAAATCTACAAACAGCAATGCTGGAAAGGGTGTGCAGAAAAGGGAACCCTCTTGTACTGTTGGTGGGAATGTAAATTGATACAGCCACTATGGAGAGCAGTATGGAGGTTCCTTAAAAAACTAAAAATAGAACTACCATACGACCCAGCAATCCCACTACTGGGCATATACCCTAAGAAAACCATAACTCAAAAAGAGTCATGTACCACAATGTTCACTGCAGCTCTATTTACAATAGCCAGGACATGGAAGCAACCTAAGTGTCTGTCAACAGATGAATAGATAAAGAAGATGTGGCACATATATACAATGGAATATTACTCAGCCTTAAAAAGAAATGAAATTGAGTTATTTGTAATGAGGTGGCTGGACCTAGAGACTGTCATACAGAGTGAAGTAAGTCAGAAGGAGAAAAACAAATACCATATTCTAGCACATATATATGGAATCTTAAAGAAAAAAAATGGGTTTGAAGAATATAGGTGCAGGACAGGAATAAAGACACAGACATCGATAATGGACTTGAGGACATGGGGAGGGGTAAGGGTAAGCTGGGACAAAGTGAGAGAGTGGCATGGACATATATACACTACCAAATGTAAAATAGATAGCTAGTGGGAAGCAGCTGCATAGCACAGGGAGATCAGCTCGGTGCTTTGTGACCTCCTAGAGGGGTGGGATAGGGAGGGTGGGAGGGAGACTCAAGAGGGAGGAGATATGGGGATATATGTATATATATAGCTGATTCACTTTGTTATAAAGCAGAAACTAACACACAATTGTAAAGCTATTATACTCCAATAAAGATGTTAAAAAAAAAATAATGTCCTCTTTTCAAGATCATGAAATCTGTGCCTTTAGCCTTAAGTAATACAAACTGCTTAGTAAAAGATATTGTGTAAATCGGTTTATAACAGGTGCAGTACATACTCTCACTCAAGTATAAACAAGTAATGATTAATAGAAGTCAGCAAAAGACCTCTAATGCAGTTAACTAAAAGCAGAACAAATCACAGTCTTATGAATGAAAATAGCTAGGAGAAAAATTTTTAATTACTCTCTCATGAGCTTATGAAAAACTATGCAGTCGATAACAAACAGAGCAAAATGGTTTTGTTAATATAATTTGCTCAATATTTGCATGTGACTAGGTTAACTAAATTACATCTTAGTAAGGAAACTAATATGATAAATATAACCAGGTTCTTATTACCAGGATTATTAGAAATAATAATTTGGTTGGTGATAAATACTAGAAACAAATAGTGAAAGCTTATATATTTCTAAAAACATTTTCCAAATGATCTACAATATCTATGGAAGGAGAGCTAGCACCGTGAAATAGGATGCACAAATGTGGATCAAGTTTAAGTCATTGTTGAAATTGTAGGGACCAAAGTAGTAGCTGAAATTAATTCCAGTTGAAATAACTAAATAAATCACTTCTGCTTCAATGAATTAAACCAAACCATATTTGCTCTAATTTAGGTCTATGTTTCTTGTTCTATATTCAATGGAAATGGACAAATATTTCCTATATTTATTATTTCAGGAAGCAATAAACTACCACCCCCCTCAGCTTTCTCACATATCTTTTTCAATCTTTTGACCCTATTCACTCTCCACTTTCTTGTAGAGATCATTAAAAGCTTAGCACAATAGAATGAAGTTTGTAGGATGTCTTTAACAGCACGGAGTAGAGGTGATAAAAATAGAAAATAGAGAAGAGAGACAGATAAGAAATAGAGTAAGATACCACTGAAAACTACAGGTGAAATCAATGAAAAATACTGACTCTAAAGTCATTTGATCTCTATTATGTGAAAACCATTGTGTTTGAATTCACAAAATCTTCTAAAATCTGCCTGGTTTAAAAAATAAGAAAAAGTATAGTTAGTTTACTTTGTTTTCAGGGCTTTGGTTTATAAAGAATTTTAATGAATACCTTAAATTTTTTTCTCTCTTTACTCTCTCTTCGCCCACCAGCAACATGTGTATCCAATAATGATGTGATATCGTTGGGAATTATAAGGTAAACATTCAACAAAGAGATGGTAAGATTTAAAACTTTGAAAATGTTTGGGAAAGATGAGCCTTGTTTTCTAGAATCCATGATAGTCAACAAGGTAGCTTAAACAGCATCAGACTTCAATATTTAAGGAGGCAATTTTCAAACATTCCAATAAAAATATAAGCACTTCATTGATATCACTGAATAGCACTTTAAAAGAAATGATAAGTAAAGACGACTGGAAAACTCTCAAGAAAAAATTTCTGAGTTGATATCAAAAAATAAATTAAAAATATTATAAACCCATTTATCAAACTCCATTTACAATAGCAACAGAAAAACTATAAGGTAACCATACTTAATTAATAAAAGAGATATAAAATTTGTGTCCAGATAAATACAAAATATTACTGAAACAATTTATAAAAGATCTAAATAAAAATTTTAAAAATCCCCACTTTCATGAGATTAGGAAGGCACAATATTATAAAGATGTCTAGTCATCTGAAGTAGATCTATAGATTCAATGCAATTCCGATCAAATACAAACATACTTTCATTGAACATGAAAATCTGATTTAAAAAAAAATAGAGAAAAGCAAATTAAAACCACAGTAAGATACCATTATTGCATTAGCTCAGACTGCCATAACAATATCCCATAGACTAAGTGGCTTAAAGAATAGAAATTTATTTTCTCTCATTTCTGGAGGGTAGTGGTTCAAGATCAAGATGTCAACATGGTTGGCTTCTGGCGAGGCTACTTTCTGGCTTGTAGAGAGCTGCCTTTTCTCTGTAACTTCACATAGCAAAGAGAGGGAGAGAGAGAGAGAGAGAGAGAGAAAGGGCTTTCTGATGTTTTTTCTGATAAGGACACTAATGCCATCATGAGGGCCCCACCCTCAGGTCTCCATCTAAACATAATTATTTCCCAAAGGATCCATCTTCAAAGAGCATCATGTTGGGATTAGGGTTAAAACAACATGTACATTTTGAGCAAACACAATTCAGTCCATAGGAACTACACAGTTAATAAATTTCTAAATTTAAAAAGAAAGGCCATCTTGCAGGACTGAAACTTTACACCATTGTTTCAGTCATGCAAAATGAAAACGTTCAAGAGATCTGCTGTACAATATTGTCCTTATAGTTAACAATACTGTACTGTACACTTAAAATTTTGTCAAGAGGGTAGACCTCATATTAGGTGTTTTTTACCAAGAAAGAAAGAAGGGAAGAAAGAAAGGAAGAAAGAAAAAAAGAAGCAAGGAAGGAAGAAGGGAAGAGGGAGGGAGGGAGGAAGGAAAGAAAAGAAAGAGGAAAGGAAAGGAAAAGAAAGGAAAGGGAAGGGAAGGGAAGGGAAGGGAAGGGAAGGGAAGGGAAGGGAAGGGAAAGGAAGGGAAGGGAAGGGAAGGGAAGGGAAGGGAAGGGAAGGGAAGGGAAGGGAAGGGAAGGAAAGGAGAGGAAAGATCATACCAGGTGCTGGTGATGACATGGAGACACTGGAACACTCTCACACAGTTTGTGCAACTATTTGGAAGTTTCTTAAAATTTTAAACATATAACTGGCTCTTAATTCAGCCATTCTATTTCTAGGAATTTACTTAAAAGAAATGAAAGTATATGTCTGTGCAAAGACTTGTACATGAATGTTCATAACATTTTTATTTGAAATAGACAATAACTGGAAGTAAGCTAAATGTTCACTAACTCCAGCTACTGATCTAGCCCTCCTCTGTAAATAGCTATAAAACAGCACATAGCATGTTAAAGAATAGTTTTCAGACATTTGACTAATGAAGTTAAGGACTTTGATCCCTGAAAAATAAATGAGTTGACCCCTATGCATGTTGAATCTTTCTGCCTGGAAGGCCAACCAAGGCTGTAGAATAAGAAAAACAAGTATGGCAGCCTTGTTAAGCTGAGAAAACTGAAATCAGAATTCAGGGAAGCTGAAGATAAATTATCACACATAAAAGATCTATGTAGTTAAAAAGCTCTAGAATTCTGCACTTGAGAAGCTCAGAGGTAAAGAACAACCACTGTGAAAAGAAAAACAACGGGGGACAATAAACTGAACAGCTCTCTTAGGTGACGCAGGACTGGGAGATGTTTGGGATCCAATCAACCATAGTGAAAAGATTTCATTGACTATTAGAACATATAGTAAAGGTACCAGAAAGACTGAACGTTAAGAAAGGGGTTACATTATTCCTAAAGTAAAGACTACTGTTTAGCCACACTAGCAAATTTTTAAAACAGGCTTTGAAAGAATCAAGCTGATTTGAAAACAAAGTAACTCCCTGCCACAAAATTCAAAACCTTTAAGAAAAAATAAGAAAGAAAAATGTAGTGAGTCACAATGTGTATCATGAAAACATGAAATTACTAGAAGAATCAGGAAAATATAACTCAGAATAGAAAACTCAGTTATTAGAGACAGAATGCAAAATGACAGGAATAATCAATTTAACGTTCAATAACATGTTCAATACATATATATAGAGATGGTAGATTTAACATCAGATTAGAAACCACATAGAAGAAAATCAGTGTACACAAGACCTGGAAATGGAAACTATCCCAACTGAAAAACAGAGAGTTAAACCAATATTCAGTGACCTATGGGATAAAATCCAGCCATGTAACATTGATATAATTAGAATCCCAGAAGGGGGGGGGGCAAAAATTAAAGAAATGTTTTCCAAATTAAAAAAAAAAATCAATCCACAGATTGAAAAGCTCAGAGCACCCCAAATTAACACACAAAAAGCACAAAAAAATGCTTAAACAAATACTTAGAATAAACACAAAAAACATACTTAGATAATTCATAGTGATTAATATGTTAAAGGTTCTAGTGGAAAAAGAGAACAATGTGAATAAGTAGATTCATCACCAGGAAAGAGCCAAATGGAAGTAGGATTCAGAGGTAAAAGTTCCTGAAAGATCATCCCAGCTGAAACCTTCAGTAAGACTGCATCTCCATGCAACTTCTCTCCCCTGTTTCCTTCCATTTTGTAGGTGTTGAACACACTCTAAAAATCTCCTACATTCGAATCTATATCTCAGAATTTGCCTTCCAGGGGACCCAGCCTGGGTAAAGGGTACATCAAAAAAAGAGAATGTTAAGTAACCTGGGGGAGAGTAGCTTTAAAAATAGAAAATAAAGAAAGGGAATTTATACATTATCACTTGTGCATCAGGCATAGAAATATCTATTCTGGATTGGAACAGGAAAATGAGGGGGCCTAAAGCAAAAGCAGATGGAATTTAAAAAAAAAAAAAGTTTGAGCTGAAACACTGAACAAATGTAAGACAATGTTTAAGAGAAAAAAGAAAAAAGAAAGAAAATTCAAAATTCAGCTGTACAGGAAGAAAAATGAAATGGTCATTGACTATAGTGAATACACTCACATAAAGCTAATTTATGTACTAATTTTCAACTGTTATAATCAATCTATTTGCAAGGAATGGTAGACAAGAATAGTATCAGAAGAGTGTTTAAATGCTATTAACATTAACAAAGCAAAAATGTTACTACAGATCGCAGAGGTTGTGAGACAGAAGGGAAGGGAGAGCTGAAGGAAGGAAGGGGATATCACTGTGAACAGGAAAGTCAAAAGACAATATCAATAGTTGAAGAAATAAGGAATGCAAGTTTGGGGTTAAAAAATGGGGATCTAAATTTCTGGGATGGATATAAATTCCTGGTAAAGGAAAGGCAGGTGTTATCCAAAAAATGTAAATACAGATACAATATAAGCATTTTATTAAAGGATTTGAATATGTCAGGAAAAAAATAACACACAAGTGTAAGGCAGAGTGTTTTCTTCTGGGGAATGGGATTGAGAGTGGGAAGGAAGTGTGCCTGGGATGGCAGTTTTGATGTTAGGCATATATTATGTTGATAACAATACAAACTTCATTTTCTGAGGAATTAGGATATGAGAAGTTGGAGTGTGGGTGGGGTATGAGTCAACTTTGGCTGAAAATGTGGAAGTCTTTTCTAATGAATAACACTGGAATAAACCACCTTGTAAAGGAGTGAGTTTTCAATAAGATAATTGAGGGGTGCTACATTCATGTAAGAGACATTCCAATCTGACATTCTATGGTTTACTGTGCCTTTAAACAGAAATATTTTCAAATAACTGCTACTAAATGCCAAAACTAAATTATTTTTTAAAATATAATATTTAACTGCATTTTTGCAATAAGAGATCTCATAATTGTCCTTTTCCTTCTCCATGAACATCTTATGTTCAGCTTTTAGAAATAAAACAACAAACTTAACTCAAGGGAAAATAAAGCCTTATATTAAATTTCCATTCAAGATATTTTGCTGAAAACCTCTTAGAGAAATCAAAGGAAAAAGAAGCTAGAACTGCATAAACAAGTTATGAAGGAGAAATTGGTTCTGTGAGGATAGATTTATTTGGTTTAGCTTTCCCTGAGTAATATGAAATATATAATGTATTTTATGAGAATTTTCTTATTGTCCATACTCAGTTCAAATTCACCCCTCAGAGAAAAAGATAATGTTGATTCCTCCTGGTTAGCCTGAACTTTCTTTTCCAATACTTTTCACAGAATGAAATATTAGTACTAAACCGCCTATGCTTGAAGCAGCAGCCATAACACAGCTGGATGACCCATCACTGCCCCTGATGTCTCATACCATCTAGTATGCAAGTTGGCTCTTTAGACTGGCTGGTGCTGGCACCAGCCAGCTCACTTCACTCTTGAACCACGCGAATTGTTGAAACATGCTTCCTCACATTGAGCTCAATTTCTAGACTGTATAAATTAAGTATATGGCTTTTTTTTCTAATATGATGATATTCTTTTGTACCATGAGTTTACTGTATAATTGGATTAAGTGTGAGCTTCTGTGTCTAAGACACCAACAAAAAATTATTGACTATATTATATTGTAGTATAGTAAATTATATTATATTTTATGTAAAATGCAATGTATTTCCTCTCACATCCATCACTACATGATAATGGCACATCTTCTTCAT
The DNA here is from genome assembly GCF_028023285.1 of Balaenoptera ricei. Lineage (NCBI taxonomy): Eukaryota > Metazoa > Chordata > Mammalia > Artiodactyla > Balaenopteridae > Balaenoptera > Balaenoptera ricei. The sequence goes on from NC_082648.1 coordinate 73,052,449, forward strand.
AAGTAGTACAAAATTGCACTGTTACATTCATTGTTCAGAATCATTCCAGGTTCCTGTTATTAATGGCTTCTAGGCTGCTGTTGTTTATCACTCTCAAGTGATGAAACTGCCAGTTTTATCTCTGACCTTTACCTCTATGGTCTTACACCTTAGCCATAAAGCATTAGGTAGTGATCAAGACATGTTTCCATGTGCTTTTTGCTAATCTTCCCATTTTGCCTGGGATTCCAACTTCTATCACCCAACACCTGTTTTTCAAGATGTAACACCTACTCCTCTTTAAAAAACTCAGGTTAAATGTTTCCTGCAAGGGAGTATTTTCTGACCCACCCCAATATAATTCACTCCTTTGTGCTCCCATTGAAGCTCACACAGATATCTGTCAAGGGAAAACCTATTACAGACCCCTACATGACTTTCCTATCTCCTGCACATACCAAATCATTCTCCATGATACTGGACTTACCTGACTACAGTGCAATTCTGATTGCATGATTTCCCTTCATAATTCCTTCCCATTCCTTGTAGGATAAAATAAAAAGGATTTATCACATTTAGCATGGAATATAGGCTCATGATTTGATTCCAGACAATTTTTTTTAGCTGTTTTCCTGCAGTCACTTCCCCAATAGCTCAATATTTTTAACTGATAGTAAATTTCTTGATATCACATATATATCCTACATACTCTCTCATATTGCCCCACCAACCCACCAAATTTTTTCACTTAGTCTCTTAAAGTGGCAATGGATGATTCTTTCATATCTTTAAGATCTAAGCTTAAATATCATCTCTTCAGAGAGGCATTTATCGACCCCTGTATAAAATGGCTTTCCCCACCACTCTGTTTTTCCTGTTTTATATTCACTTAGCATTTATTACAGTCAAGAATAGTAATACTTTTTTTTCCCCGGCTTCTTCCATTATAGTAATTTAACTTCTGATACAATAATTTAACTTCCACTAAAATTTAATGATAGTAGGAATTTTTTTCTTGTTTCCTGCTCTGTTCCTAACACCTAAAACAGTGTCTGTGTTTTAAATGAGTGAATGAATGAATATGTTTGTTATTTACCTAGGAAACTCATTATTGAGTCAGCAACTTGTACTTCCCCTTCTTCACATCAAGTATCTGAAAACTGGAAGAGACTCAATGGTCTTCTCTCCAAAAGTGCCCAATATTTTAGGATTCAATGAGTAATAAATTTTAAAATAAAATCATCCACTGTAATTTCAAAAAAGAAATGAAATTTCGATTCCCATAAAGTAGTAAGGACAAAACTTCACAATATATTGCATGAATTTAGATTTATGCAAAGCCTGCTTCATGGTCCTTAATGTTTCTCTTTTGACCATGGAATACTGTAAACCTCAGGAAACATAGACCAACACCTGTAGCTCTACACTGGAAACCTCTGACCCAGCTCTCCTTTCTGCCTTTACAAGTTGTCCTTCATCACATCTTCCTCTAAATCCACTTACTCTTGAGTCTCTTTCCCTTACTCTCAGCTCAGTGAAGGAAACTAATCTGATAATCCTATTTTAACAAAAATGTTAATGTCTTTTTCAGAGGTTCGTATTTGTTTTAAACAACCACCATTAATCCAAAGGAATGAATAAATAACTCAAGATTGTGGTTGGGATTCTAGTAAGGAGAGATGTTATCTTTCCTTCCTCAAACTATACTATGTAAAAAGACTCTGCATAAAGATGATCGAGATTAACCAATCTAAGGAAAAAAATATTTACTAAAACACATTTCCTTTGAATACTATTAGTTTCTTAATAGTCAATGTTTTCATGGTAACAAAAATAATAATAAGTAAAATTTATTGAAAACTTAGCATGTACAAAACACTATGCTTTTCACACATTGTGTCTTTTTGCCTGCATAGTAGTATTAATACTATAGGAAATCATTTTTTATCCCAAATTCACAGGTAGAAAAGTAGGCTTAAAGAGGTTAAGTAGAACACTTAATGTCTCACTGTTGGTCAGTAGTGGGGCTAAGACGCACATTTTTTTTCAGTGTGATTCCAAAACTTTAATGTTCTATAGCCTCTCACAAAAAAAGGTTTAGAATTGGGTTATATCTTATTTTTCATTAAAACTTATGTATAAATCCCCTACTAACAGCCTTAAAGGGTGATAAAGTCCCTCTATATGAATAATAGAAAAGTCATGACATAATAAAGTGCAATTTATATTTTTTTTAGCTCTAATTGTTACTGTATTTAATTGTTACCATTTTCATTATTGGATCAAAATCTATCACCTAAATAATATACATCATTTAATCCTATTTTTGTTCCTCAACTAATAAGATGAGTAAAATCAAATAGGACTCCCAAAGACTAAAAAAAGTTTGTGTAAATATTTTGTCAAAAAATTAATAAACAGAAATCTCATGTAAATAGAATTGAGAGACCAGAAGGGGGAGCTCCCATGTCATGTGAGGACAGCAGAACCCAACAGGAACAAGGAAGAATTCTCTTCTTTCCTGGCAGGGACTCACCCAATGAAAAGCCATGCGGGGGACTTGCAAATGGTTCACTGTGTTTGCAGACCCCAAACTGCAATTCTCTGATGATCCTGAATAAACCCATCTTTGCTGAAGAAATATCTGGAAACCTATTTTAGGTCAACATTTTGGTGGCCCATATGAGGACAAGAGATGACCCCCAAAGGTTCCGGGGCTGGTCAGCAAACAGATGCAGTACCCATAATTGAGCCCATTTTCCCTCACTGCTTTTCTTGCTGGGGTTTGAAGGTACATCTTTCTCCTGAATTTGACCTCACACCTTCTTTGCCTTTGAAGCTCTCCAGGCTTTATTCAGGATTTATTTTAAGGTTTTGTTCTCTCTGGTTAATGCTTTGTTCTGTATGCAAGTACTTGTTTGGCACTTCGGTCTGATTTTGAGATATGACTGCTTCAGTTGAAGCTGGCTAGCCTTTGTCCCATTCCTTCAAGAACAGGAGTTGCTTCACTGAAACTGTGCCAATTCAGCCTTTGGAAAAGGGGCTGTTCTCTGGAAATTGCCTGTCAAAGCCTTTGGCCTTGTTTCCATTGAATCAGCAACCACCTTCATTATGGGCAAAATCTCTAACTGATATTGGCAAAATTCATTGCATATCTCCCATCAAGATTCAAATAGACCCCTTGAAACCTCTTCCCAGAATTAATCTATCTTGTGTAAGAAGACTTCCAAGGCATAAAACCCATAATAAAAGATTATAAGTGTCAAGGCCTCCTTATCCCTTGTACTAGCCCCTGTAACACTCTCATTTTACCAGTGAGAAAACCTAAGGGCCAAGGGTGGAAGTTTGCCCAGGACCTCCAAACATAAAAAAACGTTGCTATCCCTCGACATCTTGTTGTTCCTAACCCCCATACCTCACTAACATCCATTCCCACAGAAAATAAATTCTTTACTGTAATTAACTTATGCCATGCATTCTTTAGTATTCCAGTTGATGAAGCTAACCAATACCTTTTTGCCTTCACTTGGGAAGAAACACAATTTACCTGGACTGTAATGCTTCAGGGTTTTTTTGAGAGTCCTTCTCATTTCCCACAAATCCTAAAGGCTGATCTGGGTGACATAAAGTTCCCTAGAGATCCTACTTTATTGCAGTATGTGGATGATTTGACAGCATCCACTTGCTTTAAGCCTTAAAGGTACAGAAGATCACCAAAGAAAAATTACAGTCTTCCCAAACCCAGTTTTGATATTTATGGCATCTGATATCAGAACAAAGGTCACACCTAGATCCAGATAGATTTCATAGTGTCCTAAATTCCCCAAAACCCAAAACTAAGCACTGACTGTGAGGTTTTCTTGGCCTAGTTGATATTGCTGAAATTAGATTCCAAATTTTCTCTTATGGCCAAATCTCTGTATGTTTTACTAAACAATAACAACCCCAAAATAATTTTATGGGAAGAACCAGACAATATAGTTTTCAAGGCTCTCATGACTGTTTAATGCTGACAAACCACCTCTTGACTGCTTGTGATGATCTGTAAGAAATTCCTTTGGGTAATGCTGCCTTCTATGGTTCACTGATAGCTCTTATTTAATTGGTGACAATGTCAAATATTGTGCTGGTATGCTCTTGCAACTCCTTTTGATGTTATTGAGGCTGCATCTTTACCTATGGCTATTTCAGCCCAACAAGCTGAATTATACACTCTTACATAGGCTTGTACTTTAGCCAAGCACAAAACTGCCAGTATTTATACTGCGAGTAGATATGCTTTTGGAGTGGCTCATGATTTTGGAATGTTATGGAAGAAACACGTCTTCCTTACTATCAGTAATACATAAATTAAATATAGCTCCTCTATTCAGTAATTATTGTATGTGACTTTTACCTGCCACTTTAGCTATTTTTAAGATTCTGGGGCATTATAAACTTGACTATCTGGAAGCTAAGGGAAATCACCTTGCTGATATTTCTGCAACTTCAGTATTGCAAAGGCCTAACTGCTTGTATTAAAAATAACTAACTATGTTTTGGTAGAGCAATATTTTCACAGTACACTGTTGGGAGTTGAAGACTAAGTATCACACCTTGCAACCTGGAGATACTGTCCATTGGAAAAGACACCTCCAGAAGAACTCTCTTCAACCTCACTAGAAAGGCCCTTATCAAGTATTGCTAACCAACCCTTGTGCCACCAAAGGCAAAGGAATAGACTCTTGGATTCATGTGACATACCTAAAAAAAGTGCCAAACACTGACTAGACCCACACACCATCTGGTCACCTGAAAGTAAAGATTTCCCAGAATTGGAGCAGATAACATCTGAGTAGACAGCTTTCCCAAGTTGTCCAGTGTAGGCCTGTTGGAAGTTTGCCCTCAAACCTTTGATGATGACATAACACTTCAGATGATCTCCAATGTCTATGATCTTGATAATAGAAGGAGTTTAGATAAAAAGCCCTGAGAGTTCTTCCTCCTACCCCTCATGGTTACTCACATGTGACCCAGTAAGTTTCCAATCTGTGCACTTTTCCTTTGACATGAAACACTACACCCAGGAAAGGTCCCTCCTGGCATTGAGGGAAAAAAGGTACTGAAATTGGAAACCCTGACACTTGATCAATGATGCTTTCTGAGAAAGAGCTTGATCAAAAGGGGAAAATGTAAAAAAAAAAAAAAATTAATAAACAGGAACCTCAGTTAACTAGAGTCAAGAGACAAGAAGGGGGAGTTCTCATGCCCTGCAATGATAGCAGAGCCCAACTGGAAGAAGAAAGAGTCCTCTTCTTTCCTGGCAATGATTCAGCCAGTGAAAAGTCATGGACACCTTGTTTACTACAGCCCTCTCAGCTTCTTTTCCTCTCTATAAAAGTGTTCTCCTTCCCTTGCTTCTCAGAGGACTTGCATGTAGCTCATCATGGTTGCAGACCCCAAATTATAATTCTCTGCTGATCCGAATAAACCCATCTTTGCTGGAAAAATATCTGGTAGTTTGTTTTAGGTCAACATTTTTGATATTTAAAAATTTAGATAAATTTTAATATTAAGTCTATATGCTTTTAAATTCTCCAAAATGTACTATAATTTTTTTTAGTAATAAAAGTGTCTTAAGATATCTATCCTTATGTTTTGATTTCAACATTCTCTAAAACCTATGTATTAAAATAGATAATTTACTCTTGGATGAAGATATAAGATTTTTTAAAATTTTATTTTCCAGACTAAATGAAACGTTTTATTTGACTTTTATAAAGTTTTAGGAAGTATCTTGACAGTTTGGAAATTCTTTTTTAATTATAAAAGTTAAGGAGAAAATTGGGAGACATCTTTGAAACTATACTAGATGAATATTTTAATGAAATACTGGAAATGGCTCTTATAAATTTCATTTATTCAAGTACCACTATGTTCTTTTGAAAAATATTATTAATTTGTCCTTTTGAGATCAGACAGCTATTTACATGTTTCTCTATTCTAAGTCATTGCTTTAAACATTGAACTAATATAGTTACTACTCCTTTTTTAGAGTCATAATCTTATCAACAGCTTTTATCTTTTTTTTGTTTTTTTTTAAGAGATGGAAGCAAGATCAGTATTATATTATAATTATCAGTATTATATTGAATTTGTTGGAAAAAAGAAAGTTAGAGGGTCTTTTTAATTTATTGTTGTTAAATCTCCTGCTGTTAGAGCTGTCAGTATTGCTGCTTTGTTGAAATTCAGTGGAAGTGATCAGTAAGAAGGCCAGTTCAGTTGCTTTGACTTGAAATCACAGAGCATATTCCCCCGACACTACCTCTTGTTATTTTTGGTAGCTCAGGAATGTGCTCATTTATGAGTTATAGAGCATCCATTTTTAGGACTATAAAATTGCAGTAGCATGAGATAAGGTACTTTAGATTTAGATTGTAAATATATCAAATTTATAATAATGCCTGCTTCAGTTTCTGTGTACATAGTCAATTTTATTTCTAGAAAAGGAGAGGGGAGTTAATTCCAAATTTTATTTATTATTCAAGTTATTATTTAAAAGATTATAAGCTCTTCACAAACATTGCTCTTTTTTATTGGCTTTGCCTCAGAGCTTAAAATGCTACCGTAAAATTCAACAACACATGAGGTGCCATGCGTAGTATAATTTTAGAGGAATTTGAAAGACTTAATAAAGCCCACAGAAACATTCTCATGGAAGTTGTCTTTTAACTATCTATATAATACTATTTAGTCATATGCATGCCCACTGACAGGAAACAAAAAAGAAAGAAAATAATTTGTGGAATTTTAAAATATCTCAATGAAACCCTAAATAAAATGGATATAATATTAAAATTGTTTATAAAAATTAAGCTAAAAATATAAAAAATAATAAAACTGGTGGGAAATTAACTCTCCATTTCATTACCTATTAAATTGTCAAAATTTTTAGGTGTATATTTAGAAAATTCAAGTATAGATAGATAGATAAGTAGATAGTGATAGCAAGCAAGGAAAGATGGTAGTTTACAAAATGTTCTTATTAAATAAAGTTATTTAAGAAAAAGTGTCTGACAAAGTTCTTAATATATACCCCCTTCCTCACATCTATTCCCTTTGTTCCTCCTATTCTTAGTGTCTCTCCCAGTGTCTCCCAGTAGACACTAGGAGAGACACTGAGAATCCTTTTTCCATAGGATTAGAACAAAAAGACTTACAAAAAATATACAGTATTCAGTCCTTCCCTCACCCAGATTCATCATTTATTTAAATCCCTAATACATGCATTTAAATCCCTAATACATGCATTTAAATCCCTAGTAATCTGTTTTTAATGTCAGATTATTAATTCATTCATTCAGCAAATATATATTTTTTTCAGACACAACTCCAAGTGTTTGTAATATCTGTCAAAAGTCAAATCCAATAAAAATAAAAAGTTTCATAAGACTTACATTCTAATGGAAGAAACAAGTTAAAACTAAGTATAAGTAAATATATAATATAATACATTAGTAGAAAATATTTAATAGTATGGAAAAGTAGAACAAGTTAGGGGGATCAAAAGTGGAATGATATGAAATTTTTATTTCCATTGGTGGTCAGGATGGTCTTCACTATCATTTAAGCAAAAATGTTGATCATGTAAGGAATTTAGCCATGCAGATAGCTAAGTAAACTATATCTGGGAACAGCCTTGTGACAGCTTTAAGATAGATGGAAACCTATATGGCATATACTATATGGCATAAGTATTAGTTTCCTATTGCTGCCATAACAAATTGTCACAAATTTAGTATATTACAACACAGATATATTATCTTACAATTTTGGAGGCTAGAAGTTTAAGATAAGTTTCACTGGGTTGAAATCAGTGGTCAGCAGGGTCATGTACCCTCTGATAGTTCTACGGGAGAAACTTTTTCCCTCCTTTTTCAGCTCCTAGAGTTGCATTCTTTGTATTCCTTGGCTTATGACCCCTCCCAGGTCAAGCTCTTGCTTCACGCTTTACATCATCTTCCTCTTCTGTCAAACCTGCCTTTTATAGGGACCTTGTGATTAAATTTAGGGCCCACTCAAATAATCCAGGATAACCTTTCAAGATGCTTAACTTAATTTCATCTGCACAGTCCATTTTTGTCATATAAAGGAATCAAGAGCCAATGATATGACTTGGATATCATTGAGGGTCATTATTCAACCTACCACAGCAGTCATGCAGATCAGGAACACAAATGAACAATGATGATTAAAATCAGGCAAAGATGAGTGTGAAAAAAATTTATTCCATGATCCTAAGTAATAGATGTGACATCATTTTTATACCAAAATTCCTAGGCAAAAAAATTCAGATCTGTTTCTGAAAGATTCTGTATTATGTATATGTATTATATCTATATATAATATATATGTATGTATATGGAATAACTAAGTAGGTATATTAAAAATTATATTATGTAATATTTATGTCATTGAGATAAAATATATTATATAAAAATTGCTTGAGTATCTTGTCATCAAATCCTAATTAATTATGTATGCTTATATATTAATTATTATGTATGAGCAGATAAATATGTTTATTTTTATATACATATAAATCATATAGTCATAATTTTCTAGATCGTAGATGATTTAACTTCTTATCAGCTAAAGAAATACTGCTTTTTATAATAATTTTGTTTTAGTTAACTTATTCCTTTTAAATAAGAAAGGAATCCATTCTAAGACAACTATAATTTAACAGCATGAAAGATTTGAAAAGTTAACTAATTATAGATACTATTTGTGAATATCATCATTGTGAAAACATTTGAAAAAAGACTACACTGTTTATTTTAAGTGTATGGAACATAAACATGAAACATATTTTAAAATACCAAATGTTTCTTCAGGTCTAAACATTTTTTTCCTAGGTATGGTGGCTGAAGAATTGTATAAAATAAGGAAATATATCTTACTGTCATATTGTTTTTTTACTTTGTATCAGAGGATGATAAAGCATAAGAATAAAATGTACATAGCCCATAAGATAACTTGCCTAAAGTTACACGAATTTAGAGTAAATTATCGTAATGTATATTTCAATGTTTTACTTGATTTTTGTTTATTAGTGGCTAATTTGGTATAGTTTTAATATATTTAATCTTTATTTTCTAAAATAAGATTAAAGGAATGGCAATATGAAAAGAACCAATAGTTTTTTAGGATCATAATTAAGGCAGTTGTCAATATGGTGAAGGCAAAGAAAAAATTTAAGTATGTAAAACAATGATAATATAGTTAACATAGTTTAAGAAAAGCATAATATTGTCCTATAGGTGTATTTCAAGTCACTACTCAAACGAATTTTACAGCAGTTAAAGAAATAACTATAATATAAAGAACCCTAAATTCACAGTACATCTTTTTTCTGTATTACTCATTAAAATTATTTAAAATAAATATTCATGCTTTTTGCTTTCTTACTGAAAAATATTCCATTAAAATTGTTGCTTTCCATAATCCCTTTCATACCAATATGATATTTAAAATCAAAGACTACAAAAGAGTACTGAATCTTACCAATTAGTCTAAATGAATCAATGAGGTTTTAATCCCAGTAATCATTCAAGGTTATAAAATGTAGAAATCAGTAGAAGACAAAATATTGTAGTTGAATGAAGACAATGTTAAAACTTCTTATATAAGCCTTTAGTAATTAAAAAAACTAGAAATAAAAATAGACTTCAATTAATTTTATTCTTTAGTTGGTTTATCACTAGAAGCAGAATTTCTTTTCTTTCAATTAAATACAGTAATGAAAATGAAGCATATTGTCACAAACTCATTGATCTTCTCTTAACTAGTAAGTGAAATCCCTACTGTTAACAACAAAATACAGATTTCTCTTCTAAGGTTGTTGACATATTGCTACTTTATTTTAGCTATCTATCTCTCAAATTCCTGCAGATTCTCATGGGTGGCAAAATAATGGTTGATGCTTCTATGTGATTAAATTGCATATTAAGAAAACACATTATCTCGTATTAGGAAACATAAGTGTGCCTGGTGTCATCATGAAATGGTTTCTGATACATATTTCTATATTCTTACATCTCTATCATACTTTTTGCGCATTTTAGTTACTTATTGATTAAAATTTATTTTATATTCATTTTATTTTTTGTTAGATTTTAATATGCTTATTTCATTTTTTCTTTTAATTACTTGTAGCTGTAGATGTTATTGCTAAACATGTGATTTGAACCCAGGAGTAATTAGAGCATGTTTCAAATATGCCACTTCATTAAATGTGAATTCTAAAGGGAAAATTATATGAATAACATAGTAATTGTACCGTTTAGAAATTCAAATGTTGTATTAGGAGGTAATGTGGTAAGAATACAAATACTTTGGTAATATGCCCATAAAGAAATGAGTTTTTTCCTGCGTGTAGAAAACAAATTAGGAAAACAGTCAATATTTCTTTTCCAGTAACATTTGCTCTCTGCCCCAGATTTATGTCTAGATGTTTACTTGGTTTGTATCACTCTCAAGAGATGTGGCTTATTAGAGCCACTTGGATGGAAGTCTTAGAAATCTAAATGACAGTTGTTTGTTTTTCCCAAAGAACCACTTCCTAATGATTTTTATTCAGCTGTGCAGTATTAAAATGACATGTTCAGTTCCAGATGAGAGTTTTTAAATTATTTCTGCTATTCTAATACGTGTTATAGGATAAATGTCAATTTTTCTGACCTATAGTATAGTTTAGAAGCAGATCAACTGTTTTGATATAAATGTTGCCTACTTCACTAGTGCCTCACACAAATATGAATAACAATTTGAAGCTCCCAGATCAATACCAAGCATGTTTATTTGCATTAGGTAGACAAACACAGACATTTATTTTTCAATACTATAGATTCAATTATCTTTAATATAATTTGGCTCATAGTAACTGCTAATACTGAGAATTATAAAAAGTTGTTCTTCCTTCACGTAGTCAAATATTGATCTTTTCCATGTGTTTCCATATGAAGTTCTCAGTAATCATTACATACTCAGGTAGATATAAAACAATCAGTATTTACTGCGAAATTACTGTAGCTTTGTGATATAGGCTTTACAAAAAAGTCCTTAACCAAATTCACAAATAAACATACAGTGGAATAGTGGCAAAGTTCTAACTGTGCAATTAAAAAGGATTGTGGTTCAATCCTGACTTCACTACTTTGTCTCTGGACATGAACAAATCCAAACCTCTCTATGGCTCAGTTTATTTATCTGTAACGTGGGTAAAGTAAAAGGATCTAAAGGAGCTACTGTATTAAAAGCAATACAATTCATGCCTGACACAGGGCTCTCTCTCTCTCTGTAGTCATTTTTATTCTATTACCATTAATGGGATTACATTAACATCAGATGGTGTGGTGAGTATCGCATGGGCTTAGCAGTTAGGAAGACCCTCTTGACTGCTAATTGGCTGTGTGACTTTGAGCAAGTTCTATTACCAGTAAAAGTCTGCTTACTATTTATAAAAATGAGGATCATATTTTCTTTTACATAATATGTTAGAGGATTAAATGAGATAAACCATATCTTTTCCACAGTAAGTAGTCAATAAATATTAGTTTTACTCCCTACCCACTCAGCTGAAGAATCATAAAGCCTTAAATTCATTAGGCTTTCTAATAAAACAGTAGATTTGTATTACAGAAAAGTAGATGAAATTACTAAAGAGTAAGTAACTTTTTAAATTTGTAATTACATATGGGTCATATTTTACGTCATAGATGGAAATTGTTAATGTTTGTAGAACCAACTTAACTAATCATTTAAAAAAATTAAGAAAACCACTTCAACTTTCACATTTCTGGAAGTGTGCAAATATCTTACCAGTTTTCTTTCTCCAAACAAAAACATATTCAACAGAATATGAGCAATGAGAAATGAAAGCAGTTAAAAATTAAAGCCAAAACATTTTAGCTAACAAAAGTCACTCTAATAGTGTCTTATCTTACTCCCCCTTAAATAACAACAGCAAAGATAAGGTAGTAAGATAGTTAAGGAAGATAATTTAGACAAGCTGTATTTTGATATCAGGAAGGTTTTTATATGACTGCCTCAAATATCAGAACACTGCTTGAATGGGTTAGATTTCTTTTCTTAAAATTTTCCTTAAAATATATAGGACCATATCATTAAAATGATCATAATTGGTTATGTAAGTACACTACGATCCTTGCAGGATGTTTGCTTCTGTCTGAAACATCCATAAGACATTTGATCCATAAGACATTAGGTCCACACCAAAAGGTCCTTGATATTTGGTCCTGTCCAAAACCATTCGGCATAGGCCAAATGTGCTCACGGATGTGTTAGATAGGACCAAATTTCAAGGACCTTTTGGTACGGACCAGATGTTTTATGGACCAAAAGTCTCATGGACCTTTTAGATGGACCAAATATCTTCTAATACTTTACTATCCTTTTTTACAATAAAACAATATCGTTTCACCATCACCTTGAGGTCCTGGGATGCACCACTTTGTAAAATGTCGGCGAAATGTTGTCACCATGGAAATGTAAGGATTAGAAGGACAAGGTTCTTTTTCTGTAAGTTCTCTATGTTCTACCTGCTTCAACCAGCTTGTTGAAATTAAAGATATTTCTGCTCTTGGTCATCTACTAATTAGGGCACAGTGCTATGGTAGGGAGAGGTGGGAAGGAGAGAAGAGGAATTTTCCCCAAAATTCGAATGTCTCTGGGGAGGTCCTGCAGGTGGGAGTTGTGGATAATGTTTGGAAGAATTTGTTTATTTGTATTATTTCCTACATCACCATTCATTTAATGAGGGCTACCTGTAATAGCAAGATCTTTCTTGAAACATGCTTATATTTGTGCTGAGGCTATTCTAGTTGGTGCCTCAACTTACTTACTATCTATCTATCTATCTATCTATCTATCTATCTATCTATCTATCTATCTATCTATTTATTTATTTATCTATGGCTGTGCTGCAAGGCTTGTGGGATCTTAGTTCTCCGACCAGGGATTGAACCCGGGCTCTGGGCAGTTGAGAGCATGAAGTCCTAACCACTGGACCACTAGGAAATTCCCCTCAACTTCTTTTAAAATTCTTGATATCCATCTCAGCAACTCACGCTGCTCTTTTGAAGTTTAAAGATCAAGAAAATCTACTAAAATCCCATAAGACTGTAATGCTTACCACTTCAAAGAAAGCATTTGGAATGAGCTGTAAGAGCCAGGATTCAAAAAAATCAGGTTGAATTTGGAGACTTTATCAACAGAAAAGTTCTAAAAAGTCTTGGCTTTCTCTGGAGTGATTTCTGGAGATTTTTACTGAGAAAATTCTAGGTACAATTTTATGTCATAACAGTGTTCATGACATTTCTCTGAAACTTAGGAGAATGTGTGTATGAACCTGTGTGTGAACATTTAATTTATTTTAAATGAGCAGTATATTCTAATACTCTAAATGATTCACTTTAAATATATCCCCAGATGATAAATTTAATTATGCTATAATCGGGCCTAAAAAGACAATCTACATTATTACATATAACATACTGCATACAATGAATTATACCTTTGAAAAGATTTATTTATTTGAAAGCTTTTCTAAGTCAGTTTCTATGTAACCACTCTCTGAAATATTGCCATGCAGGCCACTTGTGTAAACATTGTATTTTTCCTAAGACAGATTTCATATCTTTCATACTGTCATTAGAAACTGTGTGAGATGAGATAGGGACTAAGCAGATAATGTTTATCAAAAATGCTTATATCTGTGCAGATTACCACCATTGAAAGTACTTATGTTTCATTATCTTCAAAATAAGGAAAAATAGTCATGCATACTTCATATTATTCTGAGAATCAAATGAGATAATCTACACAAAAGAACTGGAAGATAACTGGCACATAAAAAAGCTCAATGAAAAATAGCCTTATTATTATTATTACTATTATTTCATCCAGTAGTGTCTAAACTTGTTGATGCTTAGCAATAAAATACTTTAGTGTTGCCTTTAATACTAGTCACCACATCACATTTATTTGTAAGTCATTCTCCATGCTTATCACTATTACTAAATCTATCTATCTATCTATCTATCTATTATTTATCTACATACATATATATAAAAATCAGCTAAAGAATGAATATTATTGGTTAAAGAAGAATATTTAGAAACATTTTAATTAGGCTCAGTTGTATGTGTAAGTGTTATGCATTTGGGTTTGTATTCATGTTTTTGCATGACTCTGTAAAGCATATTGAAATAATGTGTTAATAATTAGTCCAGCAAGTTCTGATTACTGCAGTAATCAGAATAATTTTTTAAGTACTGGCTTTGAGCTAGTTTGTACTTTTTGTTTTACTAATAGAAATACCAATCACCCTTTTTCCTCATTTCCCCCCTATCCCTGAAACCACTTTTAACTTTTGTAGCTGCTCTCTTCACGCTACTTCTTGTTTTGTTTTCAATTTTAGGCACCATTTATCAACACCTCACCAGGACAATAAAGAATTTAGCACTCTTTCCTCTCCTTACCCTAACAACCATGCACAACCTTCCTACAACTTTTTCCCCCTAATTTAATTTTATTTTAATGTAGGCTAAATCCAAATTTTGACAATGTGAATGCTATTCACATCACAGTTACATAATGAATGATGATTTGTTTCATATTTTACATAACCCTTTTAGTTTTTCCTGACAGTAAGTTTGCTTGGACTTCTTATATCTGCTATTTTTGTTGTTATTACTTATTCATCTGAAACTTTCCCCCAACTGTCTATATCTCCTCTCAAAATGATCAGACACTGTAGGTATTCTATCAGTTTTCTCTTTTTGGAGAAATTTTTCACAGAGACTTCCGCTATGCTCAAATTTGGCCTGTTCTGTGTCTGGCACACAGCTGTTTTCCTCGTGTCCCCTACACTATTATCCTGGGATGTCTATTGCCTTTCTTATTATTTAAACCTCTCATTTTTTACATGTGTGTGTGCATGTGCACACACGCATGTGTGTATTTCTTTCTTGGTATGCTCTCTTGTTTCTGTGGAAGACATCTTTTAGTAGGTTTCTGAGAAATGATGCATGAAAACTAATGTTCTGACACCTTGAGTGTATAACAAGGTATTTAATCTATGCCCACATTTGACTGATACTTTGGACATAGAATTTTAGACTGGGTAGGAGGAGGGTAGGACAACTTGGTGGAGTAGGAAGAGGAGGAGGGCTTGCCACCTCCCATGGACATACCAAAATGACAACTTCACATAGAGAAACTATCTCTGAGAATGACCTGATGACTAGCAGGAAAAATATTCCACAACTAAAGATAAAAAGAAAAGCCACATTGAGATGGATAGGAAGAGCAGAGACACAGTCTGGACAGGGCTCACACTCCCAGTGCTGTGACCCACAGGTGGGAAAGATACCACAGTCTTGGAGGTACTCCCTGAGGACCAAAGCCTCTGAACCCCACATTGGGCTTCCCAGGCTGGGGGACCTGCACCCACAATGCCTGGCTTTAACCAAATTAATCTTTGGTTTCATACATCTTGACTCGCACAGCTGCACCCTCCCTAGATCTTATTCATTAACTATTCTGTTCTTTCCTTCACAAACATTTACCACCTGTAGATAAATTTCTGTAGGTATCTGTCAATATCTTTGCCTTTAAAGATTGTGGTTTGTGAAAACATCTGAGTTTGGTAGAAAACAAGTGCTGTTCAAAAATTCCAATCCCTTCTTGGTTTTTGGTGTTTTGCATCTCATACATTTATTGTCCTGCCCCATCCCTAAAAGCTTGCACAAACTTCCATATTCCTAAAAGTTTACCATGACTAGACTCACTTTTATTTTTATCCACTGTACTGAGTACTTAGTGGACACTTGCAATGGGGGAAATTATGTTTTTCAGTTTTTGAAAACTGTATTGAATTATTTTATTGACGCTTTTCCTCACTCATTTTATTTCTCTTTTTTTGAAAGTCTATAATTCAGATATTGGGACTCCTAGATGAATACACTAATTTGCTTAATTTTTTCTCTCCTCTTTTTCATCTTTTTGTCTCTTTACTTTGCTTCCTGGGAATTGTTCTCATTTACCTTCCAAAACTATATTGCAGTCCTGTGCTGAGCCACACCACAGCTGAAGCAAAAGAAAAAATCAGTAATACTGATATTGTCTATTTTTAAAATTATTTTGTTCACTTGAGATTTATGCATTAATTTAAAAATATTTTATTAAAATATAATTTATTTGGATTACTGATTTGATTGTTGTACCCTTCCTTACATTTTACACTCAAAGCCTCATTTGATTGACCCTAGTCTCAACCCTGCTTAATGTTAGCTGTTGTGTATTCTTTCTTAGAGCAAAGTAAGCCTGGTGCTGGTTAAAGCCTTTTGTGTTTCATGGGTTGATTTGTTAATCCAAACCAAGGACACTATGGCTAGTATAGCAGAATTGCAATTAAAAAATCAAACTTTAAAAATTATGAAAACAAAAATTGGAGGAAATTGACATACTTAATAAAACAGGATTTCAAAATAAACAAAAATTCTGACTTAATTAGAAACATATGAGGATACTGCCACCAAGAACTGGGTGCTATTTTCAAAACACAGACTATCCAGAGAACTAACAGTTGTTCATTTTTAATAATCTCTCTTTTTTTTTTGCTTCTATCCTACCCTATCATTTATCCCCAGAATCAGAGGTATCTCATGCTGCAAATAACTAAGACTTTGGGGAATTCTGCAGTGTGAAGTCAATTATATTATTTCTTGTCTTTCCCCACTGATAGCTTAGGGTTTATTTTTCTCATGTGTTTGTTATTTACTTCTAACCCAGAGACTTCCCAGCTTGCAAAATGTTGTTGCATTGTTCTCAATTCCCAGTCTCCCCAACTTGAAAGTTTGTGTCTTGAAATGAAAACAAAATACCCTTTACTGTCATTTCATTGGAGTTTGTGGATGGAGAGAAAGCAGAGGTAAATGTTCAGGCTACCATCTTTATCTAAAATTTGTCTTCTTAAACGTTTATTGGGTTTATAAGATACTATAACCATTACCAGCATGAAAATGGAATGAAATGAGTCAAAATTTCTGCAAGGAGACTTAAGATGTGCAAAAAATATTCATTTTTTAGCAGAGGGGTTTTCAGCATCTTCTATGTACCAGGTGCTATACTCTTTATTAAGTGCACAATCTTTTGGGGAATATAGACATATCAAAGGGCATTGTTTATAGTCTGAAATGTGTTATACTGGAGAAAATCTCAAGGTGCTACGGGTACAACCAGAAGGAAGTTTGACCATAGCTTGGTAGTTCAGGGAAAGTCCAGAAAAGATGACATCTAAGTCGAGTCATTAAAAAAAATGAGAACAAAGTAATGAAAGATGACAAGGAATGGAGAGGGACAGCTTCAGCTAAATGTAATAGTAACACATGTGAAATTGTGGAAAGATAAAAGAACGTGGCAATGAGGGAAGCCTCAAATAGTTCATTCAGCATATTTAGAGCAAGATATGAAAGGCAAGAAGGCCTGAGAAATGTCAAGGGACTGCCTCCAAAGGATAAGTCACCTATTCTTAACATTATTAACAATGTCCGTACCGAATTAGAATACTATATATTGACAATAGTAGTGTAAACAAGATTTAAATGGATAAATTTACTACTTGATCTGCCAAGTAGTATGCTTGGCTTTTAGGTTTATTTAGGAAGAGAATAATATTTATAATATATACACTCTCGATGTAAGAAAGTTAAAATTATGCAACTCATGAAGAAAACATGGCAAGCAAACAAATGACAAGGGAAACTATTTTACTTTTTTGTGGAACTGATTGTAAGATACATAATTGTGTTAGAAAAAAATACTGGGAGCACGAGTTGATTCTTGACCTTCCATTAAGTTACTAAGGTTAGAATCTTAACAAAGCTTTTTAAGAAACTGATGTTACCTTTCATTCCAGTGAGCATCTCTCAGAGCTTTAAATTTATCATCACGGAACATACAGTCAACAAAAGGAATTAGCAGCAAATACAATTTTTTAAAAAGTCATGGTTTTCAGAAAATTAAAAAGCATATTTATGCTCAGGTACTAATGCTTTGTCTCTGTTACTTACTGTTAGAAAACAAAATGACTAAGAGCTCATATTTCCAAAGGGCTTAACTGTATCTTAATTGCCACAATCCTAATGCACTGCTAAAAATGACATTTCAACCTAATTGTTTTCTGCCAAGAAATTGTCCCCTGCATGTCTTTGTTTGTGTATTCGATTAATTAATGCTTCCTGTCCTATTAAAACGATTAATATAATGGAGATTTTGACATGTACTTTTTAAATTAAAGAGCATGGGAGTCATAGTCTAACGTACTCAAGGTAAGTATAATTGCATCGGGAGTACACATGCAAGAACAAGAACATAGGCTAAATAGTTATTTTTCCTTCTCTGCATATAATCATAAAAGGAGGTCTATTCTCCCAAAAGAATATTTCGGTGTTTATTTTAACATGAATGTTATTTATTCAGGCTATTCTCTTCTCACTTTTCCATTATGCAAGTAAACACTCACTCATTTACTCTTGAGAATATTTTATTCATGGGGCAGTGACACCCAAATTGAAACCAACCTTTTTTTTTTTTCCTAAGCTAGAAGAAAACACAAAGATATGTATTTTTCCATTATGAATTATGATCATTTTATAATTGAAAAGATGATGGATATGAAGATTTAGGAAGCTGGTTAAGGATATTATTACATTGATATTTTCCATTTTCCTATTAGCAGTAAATTTCTGAAACCCTTATTTCTTTCTTTCACAGTTTTGGATATCTCCACAAGGGCCTTACATAAGTAGTTTGAAGAACAAAGAGCATTGATATTCTAGACCTTAACAATATTTGTGTTTTGGGACTAGTTTTTGGCTTCTCACAGTATTAATTTTTTGATATGTAAAATGGAACATTGACCACTAATGTCCCTATTAGTTGCAAATTTCTACATATGGCTTTTAATTATTTACTCAGGACTTAAAGTCTCTCATTTAAATATTATATGCATATCCTGATTTAATTTTTATCTTGTAAGCTTTCAAATTCTTTTCTATGTAAAATAAATGTATGAGCAGTATTTTTATTCAATTACTTGGGAGACATTTTAATAAATATATTCATTTATATTTATTATTTATTATAATACTAATTCAGTTTCAGTGAGTGATTATTTAATATTTACTTAATAGGATAAAAAAATTGTAGATAAACAAAGTAGATATCAAGACAAAGAGTATTATCAGGCATCAAAGAAATATTTCCCAGTGATAAAAGGGTCAATTCATTGAGAAGACATAAAGAACCTAATTACATGTGTACTTAAGAGCACAATTTTGAAATACATGAGACAAAAATTGGCAGAATTGAAGAGAGAATCTACACTTTTGTATGGAGATTTTAACACTGCTTTGGTAAATGAAAGCAAGAAGACAAGAAAAACAGTGAACAAAATTATCAACTTACATTAACTAATTGATATATAGAGAGTACTATTTCCCAAACTGTGGGATACATATTCTTTTCAGTACATAGAGCATTCATCATATAGTGGGCTATAAAAAACTCCCAATAAATTTTAATCAATTAAATAATGTACAGTATACTATTTTACCACAAAGCTATTAATTAGGAACCAATTAAAAAATAGGCAGAAAATCTCGAAATAATTAGAAATTAAAGATTAAACTTGTAAATAATCCATGGCTCAAAGAATAAAATACAAAGGAATTTGGATATCATTTCAAACTGTACAATAATGAAAGCAGACCTTGCCAAAAATTGTGTAATAGTTTAAGCAGCATGTGGATTTTGATAAGTTTAAATTATTCTATTAGTGAAGAACTGAAGTACAAAAATAATAATCTTCTACTTTAGAAGATGGAAAATAAATATCTATTTAAAATTCAAAAAGATTAGAAGAAAGGAAAATTAATAATATTGATAAATTTGAAAATCAAAAAATATTAAAAAATCAACAAAATTTGAAAAATTTGAAAAGATTACTAAAATTATTATATCCTTAGCTATGTTTGTGGAAAACAAAGAAGGTAAATTCAAAATACCAATATCAAGAATGAGGTGAACAGTGCTACAGATCCAACCAACAATAAAATTTCATAATATTTCATAATAGTATTTTATGAATAATTTTATGTAAATAGATACAATAATTTAGAAACAATAGACAAATTTTATGAA
This sequence comes from Balaenoptera ricei, assembly GCF_028023285.1. Lineage (NCBI taxonomy): Eukaryota > Metazoa > Chordata > Mammalia > Artiodactyla > Balaenopteridae > Balaenoptera > Balaenoptera ricei. Next base: position 73,072,696 of record NC_082648.1, read on the forward strand.
CAACATAAATTGCCATAACTGACATAAGGTAATAAAGATAAACTGAATATCCCTTTATCTATTGAGGAAATTATACTTACAATTCAAAACTTTTCCATAAAGAAAATTCCAGGCTATTTAAAGAGCTACTAAGATAGCTCTTTAAGTAGCTATTCTAGTGAATCTTATCAATTACTTGAAGAAGAAATACGACACAAACTTGGAAAATCGAGGAAAGTAATCCTTTCAAAACTTATTTTATGCCTTGAAACCAAATGAGATAAAGACCTGAAAGGAAAGAAAATTACAGTCCAACATTTTTCATAAACATAAACACAAAAATTTTTAAGACAATATTAGCAAATCATATCCAGTCATATATATGAAGGATGTTACATGATGACCAAGTGGAATATATTCCAGGAATGCATGGTTGGTTTAGCATTGAGAAATTAATCAATGCAATTTGCCATATATATATATTATAGAGAAGAAAAATAATAAGATCATCACAAAAGATGCAGAAAAATATTATTTGAAATCCAGGACTCATTCATGATAAAAACTTTTAAACTCCTAGGCATAGAGTAGAACTCTCTCAATCCCATTAAGAATATATGTGAAAACTAAAATCATACTTTCAGTATTTCTCTCCTACCATTGGGAATATTACAAGAGAATCAGTTCTCACCATTTCTATTGAACATTGTAATGGAAGTCCTAGCTAGTGAAATTGGACAAAGAGAAATGAAAATACAAATGTTGGCATGGAAACCTTAATATTAGATAATATGCCTGTGTATATAGAAAAGCCTACAGAATCTACAAGTAGCTACTTAGAGTAATAAGTACAATAAATTTAGCAAGCTCACAGGATAAAATATCGGTATAAAAACTGCATTTCTCTATACTTACAATGAGAAATAAACACTTTAAAATGTTTCCATTAATGATAGCATCAACAAATATTAAATAGGAATAAATCTAACAAAATATGTGTGGGATCTCTGTTATAAAAACTATGAATTGCCTCAGAGAGAAAGAAAATAAGACCTAAGTAAAAGGAGAGCTATGCTTTATAAATAAGAAGACTCATTATTTTTAAGATGCCAATTTTTCCTGATTTTTTAGCTTTAATACAATTTCAGTCAAAATATCATAAGAATCTTAACTAGTTCTAAGATGAAATGGAAAAGGATCTGGAATAGTCAAAATAATCTTGGAAATGGAGATATTTGATAGAGTTACACTAACTTATTTCAAAACTTGCTCTTAATATGTAGTAACAGACAGATATCTCAATAGCATACTTTAAGAATTTAATAATACACAAAAAGACCAATAGAACAATAAAATATCTCATGCAGATATTTTCAATTAATTTTGGAACAAGGCCTTAGTCAACTCAAAGAGGAAGGAAAGTATTTATGAAATGATGCTGGAATTAAATGGATATTTGTACTTAAAAATTATTGTTGATCCCTACTTTGCCAATACACAAAAATTATTTAGCTTGTTCATAGAACAAAATGTAAAGCTGGAGGTAAAAAGATTCTAGAAGAAACTATAGAGGGACCTTCAAGATGGCAGAGGAGTAAGAGGTGGAGATCACCTTCCTTCACACAAATACATCAAAAATACATCTACATGTGGAACAACTCCTACAGAACACCTACTGAACGCTGGCAGAAGACTTCAGACATCCCAAAAGGCAAGAAACTCCCCACGTACCTGGGTAGGGCAAAAGAAAAAAGAAAAAACAGAGACAAAAGAATAGGGATGGGACCTGCACTTCTGGGAGGGAGCTGTGAAGGAGGAAAAGTTTCCACACACTGGGAAGCCCCTTCACTGGCAGAGACGGGGGGTGGGCTAGGGGGTGAAGCTTCGGAGCCATGGAGGAGAGCGTAGCAACAGGGGTGCAGAGGGCAAAGCGGAGAGATTCCCGCAAAGAGGACTGCTGCCAACCAGCTCTCACCAGCCTGAGAGGCTTGTCTGCTCACCCGCCTGGGCAGGTAGGGGCTGAGAGCTGAGGCTTGGGCTTCACTGGTCAGACCCCAGGGAGAGGACTGGGGTTGGCTGCGTGAACACAGCCTGAAGGGGGCTAGTGCACCACAGCTAGCCAGGAGGGAGTCCGGGAAAAAGTCTGGACCTGCCTAAGAGGCAAGAGACCATTATTTTGGGGTGCGCAAGGAGAGGGGATTCGGAGCACCGCCTAACGAGCTCCAGAGACGAGCGCAAGCCGCAGCTATCAGTGCAGACACGAGAGATGGGCAAGAAACACTAAGGCTGCTGCTGTAGCCACCAAGAAGCCTGTGTGCAAGCAGAGGTCACTGTCCACACCTCCCCTCCTGGGAGCCTGTGCAGCCTGCCACTGCCACGGTCCCGTTATCCAAGGACAACTTCCCCAGGAGAACACAAGGTGCACCTCAGGCTGGTGCAACGTCACACAGGCCTCTGCCACCACAGGCTCGCCCCGCATTCCATACTCCTGCCTGCCCCTGGCCTGAGTGAGCCACAACCCCCTAATCAGCTGCTATTTTGACCCCCTCCTGTCTGGTCAGGGAACAGATGCCCTCAGGTGACCTACAGGCAGAGGCGGAGTCAAATCCAAAGCTGAACCCCAGGAGCTGTGAGAACAAAGAAGAGAAAGGGAAATTTCTCCCAGCAGCCTCAGAAGAGAAAAAGAAAGGGACTGAAAAAATATTTGAAGAGATTAGAGTTGAAAACTTCCCTAATATGGGAAAGGAAATAGTCGATCAAGTCCAGGAAGCACAGAGAGTCCCATACAGGATAAATCCAAAGAGAAACATGCCAAGGAACATATTAATCAAACTATCAAAAATTAAATACAAAGGAAAAAGTATAAAAGCAGCAAGGGAAAAGCAACAAATAACATACAAGGGAATCCCCATAAGGTTAACAGCTGATCTTTCAGCAGATACCCTGCAAGCCAGAAGGGAGTGGCAGGACATTTTTAAAGTGATGAAAGGGAAAAACCTACAACCAAGATTACTTTATCCATCAAGGATCTCATTCGGATTCAGTGGAGAAATTAAAACATTTACAGACAAGCAAAAGCTAAGAAAATTCAGCACCACAAAACCAGCTTTATAAAAAATGCTAAAGGAACTTCTCTAGGCAGGAAACACAAGAGAAGGAAAAGACCTAAAAAAACAAACTGAAGGGCTTCCCTTGTGGCACAGTGGTTGAGAATCTGCCTGCCAATGCAGGGACACGGGTTCGAGCCCTGGTCTGGGAAGATCACACATGCCATGGAGCAACTGGGCCTGTGAGCCACAATTACTGAGCCTGCACGTCTGGAGCCTGTGCTCCACAACAAGAGAGGCCGCGATGGTGAGAGGCCCGCGCACCGCGATGAAGAGTGGTCCCCACTTGTCGCAACTAGAGAAAGCCCTCGCACAGAAACGAAGACTCAACACAGTTATAAATAAATAAATAAAAGAACGTGAATTTCTTAAAAAAAAAAACAAACTGAAAACAATTAAGAAAATGGTAATAGGAACATATATATCGATAACTGTCTTAAATGTAAATGAATTAAATGCTCCAACCAAAAGACACAGACTGGCTGAATGGATACAAAACAAGACCCGTACATATGCTGTCTACAAGAGACCCACTTCAGACCTAGGGACACATACAGATTGAAAGTGAGGGGATGGAAAAAGATATTCCATGCAAATGGAAATCAAAAGAAAGCTGGAGTAGCAATACTCATGTCAGACAAAATAGACTTTAAAATGAAGACTTACAAGAGACAAAGAAGGACACTACATAATGATCAAGGGATCAATCCAAGAAGAAGATATAACAATGGTAAATATTTATGCACCCAACATAGGAGCACCTCAATACATAAGGCAAATGCTAACAGCCATAAAAGGGGAAATAGACAGTAACATAATAATAGTGGAGGACTTTAACACCCCACTTTCCCAAATGGACATATCATCCAAAAGGAAAATAAGTAAGGAAACACAAGCTTTAAATGATACATTAAACAAGATGGACTTAATTGGTATTTATAGGACATTCCATCCAAAAACAACAGAATACACTTTCTTCTCAAGTGCTCATGGAACATTCACCAGGATACATTATATCTTGGGTCACAAATAAAGCCTTGGTAAATTGTAAGAAAATTGAAATCATATGAAGTATATTTTCCAACCACAATGCTATGAGACTAGATATCAATTACAGGAAAAAAACTGTAAAAAATACAAACACATGGAAGCTAAACAATACACTACTAAATAACCAAGAGATCACTGAAGAAATCAAAGAGGAAATCAAAAAATACCTAGAAAAAAATGACAGTGAAAACATGCCGACCCAAAACCTATGGGATGCAGCAAAAGCAGTTCTAAGAGGGAAGTTTATAGCAATACAGTCTTACCTTATGAAACAAGAAACATCTCAAATAAACAACCTAACCTTACCCCTAAAACAATTAGCTAAAGAAGAACAAAAAAACCATAAAGTTAGCAGAAAGAAAGAAATCATAAAGATCAGATCAGAAATAAATGAAATAGAAATGAAGGAAACGATAGCAAAGATCAATAAAACCAAAAGCTGGTTCTTTGAGAAGATAAACAAAAGTGATAAACCATTAGCCAGACTCATCAAGAAAAAAAGGGAGAAGACTCAAATCAATAGAATTATTGTGAAAAAGGAGAAGTAACAACTGACATGCACAAATACAAAGGATCATGAGAGATTACTATAAGCAACTATATGCCAATAAAATGGACAACCTGGAAGAAATGGACAAATATTTAGAAAAGTACAACCTTCCTAGACTGAACCAGGAAGAAATAGAAAATATAAACAGACCAATCACAAGCACTGAAATTGAAACTGTGATTAAAAATCTTCCAACAAACAAAAGCCCAGGACCAGATGGCATCACAGGTGAATTCTATCAAACATTTAGAGAAGAGCTAACACCTATCCTTCTCAAACTCGTCCAAAATATAGCAGAGGAAGGAACACTCCCAAATTCATTCTACAAGACCACCATCACCCTGATACCAAAACCAGACAAAGATGTCACAAAGAAAGAAAACTACAGGCCAATATCACTGATGAACATACATGCAAAAATCCTCAACAAAATTCTAGCAAACAGAATCCAACAGCACATTAAAAAGATCATACACCATGATCAAGTGGATTTATCCCAGGAATGCAAGAATTCTTCAATATACGCAAATCAATCAATGTGATACACCATATTAAAAAACTGAAGGATAAAATCCATATAATCATCTCAATAGTCGCAGAAAAAGCTTTTGACAAAATTCAACACCCATTTATGATAAAAACCCTCCAGAAAGTAGGCATAGAGGGAATTTACCTCAACATAATAAAGGCCATATATGACAAACCCACAGCCAACGTTGTTCTCAATGGTGAAAAACTGAAACCACTTCTACTAAGATCAGGAACAAGACAAGGTTGTCCACTCTAACCACTATTATTCAACATAGTTTTGGAAGTGTTAGCCACAGCAATCAGAGAAAAAAAAAGAAATAAAAGGAATCCAAATTGGAAAAGAAGTAAAGCTGTCACTGTTTGCAGATGACATGATACTATACATAGAGAATCCTAAAGATGCTACCAGAAAACTACTAGAGCTAATCAATGAATTTGGTAAAGTAGCAGGATACAATATTAATGCACAGAAATCTTTTGCATTCCTATACACTAATGATTAAAACTCTGAAAGAGAATTTAAGGAATTACTCCCATTTACCATTGCAACAAAAATAATAGAATACCTAGGAATAAACCTACCGAAGGAGACAAAAGACCTGTATGCAGAAAAGTATAAGACACTAATGAAAGAAATTAAAGATGATGCAAACAGATGGAGAGATATACCATGTTCTTGGATTGGAAGAATCAACATTGTGAAAATGACTATATTACCCAAAGCAATCTACAGATTCAATTCAATGCCTGTCAAACTACCAATGGCATTTTTCACAGAACGAGAACAAAAAATTTCACAATTTGCATGGAAACAGAAAAGACCCCGAATAGCAAACTATCTTGAGAAAGAGAAACAGAGCTGGAGGAATCAGACTCCCTGACTTCAGACTATACTACAAAGCTATAGTAATCAAGACAGAATGGTACTGGCACAAAAACAGAACTATAGATCAATGGAACAGGATAGAAAGCCCAGAGATAAACCCACACACATATGGTCAGCCTATCTTTGATATAGCAAGAATATACAATGGAGAAAAGACAGCCTCTTCAATAAGTGGTGCTGGGAAAACTGGACAGCTACATGTAAAAGAATGAAATTGGAACACTCCCTAACACCATACACAAAAATAAACTCAAAATGGATTAAAGACCCAAATGTAAGGCCAGACACTATAAAATTCTTAGAGGAAAACGTAGGCAGAGCTCTCTATGACACAAATCACAGCAAGATCCTTTTTGACCCACCTCCTAGAGAAATGCAAATAAAAACAAAAATAAACAAATGGGACCCAATGAAACTTAAAATCTTTTGTACAGCAAAGAAAAACATTAACCAGACAAAAATACCACCCTCAGAATGGGAGAAAATATTTGCAAACGAAGCAACTGGCAAAGGATTAATCTCCAAAATATACATGCAGCTTATGCAGCTCAATGTCAAAAAAACAAACAACCCAATCCAAAAATGGGCAGAAGACCTAAATAGACATTTCTGCAAAGAAGACATACAGATTGCCAACAAACACATGAAAAAAATGCTCATCATTAATCATTAGAGAATTGCAAATCAAAACTACAATGAGATATCACCTCACACCAGTCAGAACGGCCATCATCAAAAAATCTACAAACAGCAAATGCTGGAGAGGGTGTGGAGAAAGGGAACCCTCTTGCACTGTTGGTGGGAATGTAAATTGATACAGCCATTATGGAGAGCAGTATGGAGGTTCCTTAAATAACTAAAAACAGAACTACTATATGACCCAGCAATCCCAGTACTGGGCACATACCCTGAGAAAACTATAATTCAAAAAGTATCATGTACCACAATGTTCATTGCAGCACTATTTACAATAGCCAGTACATGGAAGCAACCTAAATGTCCATCGACAGATGAATGGATAAAGAAGATGTGGCACATATATACAATGGAATGTTACTCAGCCATAAAAAGAAATGAAACTGAGTTATTTGCAGTGAGGTGGCTGGACCTAGAGACTGTCATACAGAGTGAAGTAAGTCAGAAAGAGAAAAATAAATACCGTATGCTAACACTTATATATGGAATCTAAAAAAACAAACAAAAATGTTTCTGGAGAACCTAGAGGCAGGACAGGAATAAAGACACTGACGTCAAGAATGGACTTGAGGACACAGGGAGGGGGAAGTGTAAGCTGGGACGAAGTGAGAGAGTAGCATTGACATATATATACTACCAAATGTAAAATAGATAGCTAGTGGGAAGAAGCTGCATAGCACATGGAGATTAGCTTGGTGCTTTGTGTTCCCCTAGAGGGGTGGGATAGGGAGGGTGGGAGGGAGTTGCAAGAGGTAGGGGATATGGGGATATATGTATACATATAGCTGATTCACTTTGTTATACAGTACAAAGTAACACACCATTGTAAAGCAATTATACTCCAATAAAGTTGTTAAAAAAAAAGAGAAAATATAGAATAACTTTGCAATCTAGAAATATGCCAAGATTCTTAAACAGTTCATAAAATGCCAAACAATAAAAGTTTGCATTTATTTTTCTTACTGTAAATGCTTTCAGAAAATGATACTCTAAATCTGCATCGAGGTAACATAGAATCATGGAAAGATCATGGCCTTAAAATAAGTATTACGCAGTAGTTAAATTAGCTTGGTAAATACTGGGTTAAATAGCAACAAATTTATTAGTGTAATGCTTCATATTTTTAATAGATTGTTGTGTTTTTTCATATCTAAAACAGGTATTGTATATGATATTTCCCAAATTTCTTTGAAATTATCAATTACAAAAAAAATTATCACAAAATTCCTATTTACATCTTGCATTGTATGTGCTATAAAGAATATGTTTAGGGAAGTAATAGGTTACAGATATCTTGGCTTTTTCGTCATCAAGGTCTAATTAAACTTTTTTTTTTTTGGAAAAATGAACTTATTTACAAAATGGAAGTAGAGTCAAAGATGTAGAAAACAAACTTATGGTTTCCAGGGAGTAAGGGGGGGAGGGATAAATTGGGAGACTGGGATGGATATTTAGACAGTACTAAATATAAAATAGATAACTAATAAGGACCTACTGTATAGAACAGGGAACTCTACTTAATACTCTGTAATGGCCTAAATGGCAAAAGAATCTAAAAAAAGAGTGGATATATGTATATGTATAATGGGTTCACAAGTCATCATTCTTATGAGTTTTTCCTCAAGTGTGTCTCTGAAAGATATGCCCTTCATCTGATATTTTATTTCATGTTTCCTTGCTTTATCAGTTTATTGAGTATTTGCTGAAGTGACCAGTAGTTTCCATACATAATGACACTGACTCTTCCTCTAATCTATTTTTAAAATAAAGCCAGATTAAGTGATACACATTTACTATGTACACATGCACACACACATATACACACACACCCCGACACACATGTGTGTGTGTGGCATGTATGCATGTATGCAAATATATAGCACATACAAAAGGGAGATCTTATAATACGTAATGCCAGATTTTTCTGTGTAAACCATCATTCAAAATAACCACATTCTTCCTTTTTAGGCTTCTAAAATAAGAAGAGATTGAACATATTCTAGGGACTTAGCTACATGCCAACAAAATCCCTATTTCTTAAACTAGAATTAAATCTTCGACACTCTTGTCCTAATCTATTTTCAAATATAACTTCCATCCAAAGCAGCTACCAAACATAACATAATATATCCTCCTACATTTATTTGATATACCTGTTGAAATGAGCAACTAATTCTTACTAAACACCTTCTTCATGCCTTTTCTTATGCTATTCCCTGTGCCAAGAATTCCTTCAGCTTTCTTCAAAGATTAGTGTCAAATTAACCTCTGCAGTATGCTGTTGCTATTTCCCTCAGCTAAAAATGAACTGTAGTTTTGCTAAATGCCATCAACATTTTCAACTTCTGCTCTACATTTAAAGCTCTACTTTAACTTTTTAAAAGTATATATTGAATTTTCTTACTATATATTGATCCCATGAGGTGAGAGTTAACCATTTACAATAATAAATCTCCTATAGACTTTTGCACAGTTTCATACATAGTCAGCTCTCAATAAACACTTGTAAAATAACTGGTTGTTTTTAAAAATCATAGATATTTTTGTTTTTCTTTAAACTATTTCAAAAGATATCCATGGAAAATTTCATAATTACTCTAAGACAATACTACTTACAGATTCCATGGCACTTAATATCTAATAGGTATTGGTAGGGTTCAGTTGTTTTGTGGAGAAGCTACTGTGTGAAGTTTGCTGACTTCTCTGTTTGTATATGATATTTGAAATTATTTTGTGAAATTAACCAGTAATTATATAACTTTTTGTACTATATATTTAATACATACTTTATATTTCTTATACTCTTAGTTATGGAATTATTTTGTTTTAATTATCTGATTTCATGCACTCAACAAATTTTATTGACTATTTATTATATACTAGGCACTATGCTAGGCACTGAAATTGTGCTTAAGTTTTGTATAACAGACAAAATATAAACAGGTAAATAATATTCTTTCTCTCTATATATATAGTATATTATTTATATAATTAATATTTATAAAATATAGGTAAAATACTTAAATATTACGGCAAATGCTATGAGATCAAAGAAGTCTGTGAGAGATCAAGACTAGATTAGACAACTAGAAAATACTTTTTAGAAGAGGTGATATTTAATCTGTTTAAGCAGAGTCTGAAATGTGGGGATTTACTCACCATGTAAAGAAAAGAGAAAAAGAATGGCTGTTATTGAAAAGACAAGAAATAATAAATGTTGTAGAGGATGTGGAAAAAGGGAACCCTCATACACTGTTGATGGGACTGTAAAATGGTGTAGCCACTATGGAAAATAGTTATGGAGATTCCTCAAAAAATTATGAATAGAACCACAATATGACCCAGCTATTAAACTTCTGGGTATTTACCTGAAGAACATGAAAATACTAATTCAAAAAGATATATGTACCCTTATGTTCACTGCAGCATTATTTACAATAGCCAAGATGTGGAAACAACCTAAGTGTCCATCAATAAAAGAATGGATAAAGATGTGGTGTATTTATGCAATGGAATACTACTCAGCCATAAAAAGAATGAAATCCTGCCATTTGTGACAACATGGATGGACCTTAAAAGAATAATGCTAAGTGAAATAAGTCAGATGGAAAAATACAAATACCTTAAGATTTCACTCATACGTAAAATCTAAAAAAACAAAACTAACCAATAAAAATAAACTTATAGATAGAGATAAGATTAGTGATTACCTAAGTAGAAGGGATTTGGGAGTGGGCAAAATAAGTGAAGGGGGTCAACTGTATGCAGTTGGATGGTAGTTAGACTTGTGGTGGTAATCTCTCTTTGGTGTATACAGATGTTAAATTATAATGCTGTACACCTTAAACTTATAAAAGAACAGAGGAAAAATTCATGAGGGATATAAAAAACTGTTTAAAAGTACCATTATAATCTACGCAACAAAATACTTGTTAAATCCTTTGTCTCTAACAAAATGGTTCATTTTATTCCATTTTATTCCATAAATGGTTCATGTTATTTTCATTCTGAAAATAACGTGAATTTAGTCTGTATTTATAAAAGATTTTTCTTAAAAAAAAAGAAATTAAAGGCTTCCCTGGTGGCGCAGTGGTTGAGAATCTGCCTGCCAATGCAGGGGACACGGGTTCGAGCCCTGGTCTGGGAAGATCCCACCTGCCGCGGAGCAACTAAGCCCGTGAGCCACAGCTACTGAGCCTGCGCGTCTGGAGCCTGTGCTCCGCAACAAGAGAGGCCGCGATAGTGAGAGGCCCGCGCACCGCGATGAAGAGTGGCCCCCGCTTGCCGCAACTAGAGAAAGCCCTCGCACAGAAACGAAGACCCAACACAGCCAAAAATAAATAAATAAATAAATAAATAAATAAATAAATAAATAAATACATAAATAAGTGAAATTCTTTAAAAAAAAAAGAAATTAAGAAAATACCTTGTAGTGAGGTATATAATAGGTTTAAAGAAAGATATGGAAAATTCAAAGTTTATGCATTTTTTATTGTCTATAGCAAAAAACAAAATTGGAATGGAGAGAAGAGGGCAGAAATATACCTAATCATGTGTACTTTGCATAGGTATAACAGTATTTTTTTCCTAGTTTCATGAACTGCTTTTCTTTCTTTTCTTTTCAGAAAAATGCTTACTAGAATATTTTGAAATCTTAAAATAATATTATTAAATATATTTATTTCACACTCCTGTTTATTAGGAGGCCTTGCAAGGTTTTAAGACCACTGTTTAATTTAAGGCTTGTGAAATGTGAAGAATATCTTATTTAAATATTGTGAATCGTGCATAAATGACTTAGTAGGTTCCTACAGTAATGCCCTAATTTTGCTATAACTCATTAATAGGAAAATTCCAGTTTATGTTAAATGTTCCACATTTTCACACCTAGGATAAAATCTGAAGAATTACACTGTATAAAAATGCAGCATAGAATCATTATTTTCATCCAGTTGTAAGAGTTTTCATTTTGCTGCTTCATGAAATGATCAAGTTGTTTTGTATTGCAATACAGAATATAAGAAACAATCTTAAATTTAAAAAAATAGGGAAAACCTATCAGTTTATATCGCTAATTTACCCACAGTTAAAACTGCTGTCATGCATGCTAAAGACACTTTAGAAAGATTTCACTGACTGCTTTCATTTAACTACCTCTTTGTCATTTATTGGCTTATTTTATACAAAATGGAGCACAGTTAAAAACCCAAGGGAAGATATTAGGTTTTAGTTTTATATACCCCATCACAGAAATAATAAAATGAAGAATAGGGTTTTTTTGTTTTTGTTTTTGCATTTGTTAAATATCCCACATCAAAAAAAAAACCATATGAAAGTCTCTCAGCACAATGTTAACATAGAAATAGGCATCTCTTTCTTTTATGTTCCTTTCAAATTTGAACCAGTATCTGTCTCATTTTCCAAGGTATGCCATTTTCTTTCAAAATATATAGAGTAATAAAGTAGAATTGCCACAGTAGAAAACTATATTATAAATGGGAAAACTCTTTGTTTTCTAAAGTTTTTCTTTCAGGAGACCTGTTTCAAATCAGCTCTGCATTTTTTTCCCACTATAAAGTAATGCACTTAAGTACATATCCCTTTGTTTCAATAAATAAAGGAGTCATAGAAATGCATTCATCAAGGGCTAGGCCATTATTGGGAAACATATGTATAACTACTTAATTATCAGGATAAATGACAATACTAACAGCAGAAAGGTTGATTAATTTTTTGTTACATACACCTGCATATTAATAGACAAATTTTTGTCAATCCCTTTGCTGTTGAAATGTTCCAAGAGATCATCTAACATATGTTCACGTTACCAGTCCTCTAATAGATAAAAATTCAGTAGTGAGAGGCTATATGAATCAAGCATGCACCATCCTATAGCATAGGTCTGACGACCCCTGAATGTGACCTGCTCCCAGAGGAAACCAATTTAATGCTTCATCGCACATAGAGTAGTATGTATGAATCACAAAACCTCCAGATAAATTAATGACAGGTACATCTGAATAGGATTCCTTCTAAGTCGCTTATCTGCAGCCAGGCAAGCTTGTTTCATCCTCACTTTCAAAGATAAAGCCACATGGCATGTTGCCTTGGCAGATTCTCACAAAGCAAACAGCCCCCATCGTCCATTATTGGGGGGAAAAATTCCCTTATTATTTCAGGTACTGTGTACCGTGACAACAAATGGGATAAAGTGAAAACTACCTGCCAGTGGAAAATTCATCAGTCGATACCAGGCTTTATGTCTTCTCTAACTTTCATAAGCTCTGTGCCTCTTGCTCTTTTACTTTTATTTTTGACAGTTCTGATACCCCACAGTTGTAGCCATGGCAAAGTTCAAGAATAAAACAGCAGGTTATCAAAGACAACTTATCAGAAGCCAAACAGGGAGAAGAGATGCCAACAATTAGCAAGTAATGGAAAGACGGATCTGTGACAGAACAAGGAAGAAAGGTGCACCAATCTTTTATCTTTAACTGACTACTTATTCCATTTGAAAAAAAAACTCAGAGAAAAACTGAGACAATAAATATAGGCTCTAAGTACTCAGGGATATTGATCATAGAAAAGATGAAAAAATAAATTATGCACAAAATAGCATGGGAAATGTTTATTTGTAAGGGATTATTTTTTTATAAATTTTATCAACCATAAATAAATTGGAATATCAAAAGTATATAAAGCTATCTGCTTTAAACTAAGTATCAGTGAATAGCATGGATATATTATCTCCTTCAAAGTTAAGTATCTACTAACTACTAGAATTCTTTAAACTGAACAATAGAACAGACATATCAATTCTTACTTTCTGCACTTCTTATGGCCTGCACTTAAACTTAATCAAGACTTTCATTATGTATCTTAATAAAGGCCACATCTTATCACAAGGTCAGTTATATAGCATAGCGGAATTCAGTAGCACAAAATCAATAGTACTCACGTTCTAGGTTCCATAGATGGTCCTTCTCATGCAAAATCAGGGTTGTGCTTTCTGGGTGAGTCTGTGTTAAATCAAAACGACAAAGTCTTAGTTTCCCATGCACTGCCACTTAGAATGCATGCAAATAAACTCCCAGTTAGTCAAGGAGAAAAAAATTGCGTTAAAGAGTACTGATTTGTAAATTTGGTCCTTTCAAATGCAGATAATATTTACCCCTCCTCTTTCCCCCATATCTTTGCAAGATTTCTGCCCAATGAACTCATTACTGTAGAAGCTCAACTATGGCTATGGTCAGTTAATGAAATTCAGGTCTGGGATTAACCTCCATAAACATGTACATAGTTGGGCTTCTGGAATTGGGAGAGACAAGGGTGATGCTGGAAAGGAAAAAAAAGTAAACCATATAATTTAAAGAATGATAAATTCTTACGATAGATTTAGCTAAATTAACTGCTGTCCTATATTTGAGGTGATTCATAAAATTCTTAATGTACAAAAAATGAAAGCAAAAATACTTTGAAAACATTACCAATACCATATTCAATGACACTTTGGGGAATATTAATGTAATATTAATGTAGCTACTAAGTTTACTTTCTTTGAAATTACACAGGTTTAATTAGATTAGATGTATGTCCTTTACAGCCACAATAATTTAAGCAATATTAAACACCATTTAAAATATGCAAGAAAAAATAAAATAAATATAAAAAAATAAAATATTGCATGCTTCAGTTAGCATGCAATAAAATTATTTTTGCTCTATCCAGTTACTAGGTTTATATTGAGTTATTATTTACAATGCACTTTAACATCATCAATAATTTCTTGGAAGCTTCAGTATTTGAGAACTAAAATGTTCAATTAAAACATTAACCTACTTGTGAAGTACCATATTATAATAATGTTAGCTTATTTTTATGAATTAGAAAAATATGCAAATGTAATCAGAACAATTAGTTTGAATATTTAAAAAGCCAAATGTCATGTGTGTATTTAAATTCTATAAATACAAAGTCATGTAAAAGTCCTCAATTACTACATGTCAAACTTTATTCACTGTATAATGGAGTGTTCAAATTTTCTGGTTAATTATCCATTTATTTAACAAATAGATCTTGACTAAGATGGCCTTACAATTCCCCTAGGCTTGACTAAACTTTACATAGATTTCTTCCTGATTTTAGGCCCCTGACCTACCTTTTCTCAGAGCATTTACTTTAAACTTGCAATTATGAATTATTTTTCTGGCCCTTTGAGATATAAATCTTTTCCCAACCTCTTGCCAGTTTTACAGCACAGGAATGTCTTTCTCAAGGACTTGGGAGCCACCCTTTTGAGACGTAATCATCAAGAAAGATAGTGTCTCTATCTCCTAGCCTCTAGGTGAGGGTCCAAGCCTAATAATAGGCACTATTAACAAACCCAAATGACCTCATCACATTGACTAACTTCCCCCTAACATCTTCTAGTATTATTATTTTTTAATTAATTAATTAATTTATTTTTGGCTGCACTGGGTCTTCGTTGCTGCACGCGTTGCTTCTCTAGTTGTGGTGAGCGGGGCCACTCTCTATTGTGGTGCTCGGGCTTCTCATTGTGGTGGCTTCTTTTGTTGTGGAGCATGGGCTGTAGGCAAGTGGGCTTCAGTAGTTGTGGCTCGCAGGCTCTAGAGTGCAGGCTCAGTAGTTGTGGCGCACGGGCTTAGTTGCTCCACGGCATGTGGGATCTTCCCGGATCAGGGCTCGAACCTGTGTCCCCTGCATTGTCAGGTGGATTCTTAACCACTGCACCACCAGGGAAGTCCTCATCTTCTAGTATTTTTTGACCAGATCAGGTCAGCTCTTAAAAATTTCCTACCATATATTTCAGTTAAGTTCAATATCTCCTCCCTTTTGCAATAGTCTTGAATAAAGTCTTCCTTGACTGTTTAACTCCATCTGATGCAAGGTTCCTTTATGTTCTCAAGTGTTCATTATGCACCAACACACTAGTAATTCAGTGGTAGAGAAGGTAGACACTGTACTTGCCTTAACAGAACCTATGGTCTAGTTGGGAGACAGAGACATGTAAATTGACATTTAAAATAGAAGGTGATCAATACTATGACTGTAAGAACAGAATGGGGCACCAAATAAAAGTGGAGCAGATGATAAAAAGTATAAAAGGAGGGGTTGAGAGAAGATGGCGGAAGAGTAAGACGCGGAGATCACCTTCCTTCCCACAGATACATTAGAAATACATCTACACGTGGAACTTCTACGGAACACCCACTGAACGCTGGCAGAAAATGTCAGACCGCCCAAAAGGCAAGAAACTCCCCATGTACTTGGGTAGGGCAAAAGAAAAAAGAAATAACAGAGACAAAAGAATAGGGACGAGACCTGCACCAGTGGGAGGGAGCCGTGAAGGAGGAAAGGTTTCCACACACTAGGAAGCCCCTTCGCGGGAGTGGACAGTGGGTGGCGGAGGGGGGAAGCTTCGGAGCCACGGAGGAGAGCGCAGCCACAGGGGTGCGGAGGGCAAAGCAGAGAGATTCCCGCACGGAGGATCAGTGCTGACCAGCACTCACCAGCCCGAGAGGCTTGTCTGCTCACCAGCTGGGGCGGGCGGGGCTGGGAGCTGAGGCTCGGGCTTCAGTTGGATAGCAGGGAGAGGACTGGGGTTGGCGGAGTGAACACAGCCTGAAGGGGTTAGCGCACCACAGCTGGCTGGGAGGGAGACCGGGAAAAAGTCTGGAGCTGCTGAATAGGCAAGAGACTTTTTCTTGCCTCTTTGTTTCCTGGTGCGCGAGGAGAGGGGATTCAGAGCGCTGCCTGAACGAGCTCCAGAGACGGGCACGAGCTGCGGCTATCAGCGCGGATCCCACAGCAACAGGGGCGCAGAGGGAAAAACGGAGAGATTCCTGCACAGAGGCTTGGCGCTGAGCAGCACTCACCAGCCCGAGAGGCTTGTCTACTCACCCGCTGGGGTGGGCGGGGCTGGGAGCTGAGGCTAGGGCTTTGGTCGGATCGCAGGGAGAGGACTGGGGTTGGCGGTGTGAACACAGCCTGAAGGGGTTAGCACACCACAGCTAGCCGGGAGGGAGTCCGGGAAAAAGTCTGCAGCTGCTGAATAGGCAAGAGACTTTTTCTTGCCTCTTTGTTTCGCAGCGCGCAAGGAGAGGGGATTCAGAGCGCTGCCTAAATGAACTCCAGAGACGGGCGTGAGCCGTGGCGATCAGCGCTGGCCCCAGAGACGGGCATGAGACGCTAAGGCTGCTGCTGCCACCACCAAAAAGCCTGTGTGCGAGCACAGGTCACTCCCCACACCGCCCCTCCCGGGAGCCAGTGCAGCCCGCCACTGCCAGGGTCCCGTGATCCGGGGACAACATTCCCGGGAGAATGCACGGCGCGCCTCGGGCTGCTGCAACGTCACGCCAGCCTCTGCCCGTAGGCTCGCCCCACCTCATCCGTACCCCTCCCTCCCCCTGCCTGAGTGAGCCAGAGCCCCCGAAGCAGCTGCTCCTTTAACCCCGTCCTGTCTGGGCAGGGAACAGATGCCCTCAGGCGACCTACACGCAGAGGCGGGTCCAAATCCAAAGCTGAACCCCAGGAGCTGTGCGAACAAAAAGAGAAAGGGAAATCTCTCCCAGCAGCCTCAGAAGCAGCGGATTAAAACTCCACAAACAACTTGATGTGCCTGCATCTGTTGAAAACCTGAATAGACAACAAATCATCCCAAATTCAGGAGGTGGACTTTGGGAGCAGGATATATTAATTTTTCCCCTTTTCCTTTTTTTGTGAGTGTATATGTATATGCTTCTGGGTGAGATTTTGTCTGTATAGCTTTGCTTTATAATAGCTTTATTTTACTTCACTATATTATATCCTCTTTCTTTCTTTCTTTCTATTTTTTATCCCTTTTACTCTGAGCCGTGTGGATCAAAGGCTCTTGGTGCTCCAGCCAGGCATCAGGGCTGTGCCTCTGAGGTGGGAGAGCCAACTTCAGGACACTGGTCCACAAGAGACCTCCCAGCTCCATGTAATACCAAACGGCGAAATCTCTCAGAGATCTCCATCTCAACATCAAGACCCAGCTTCACTCAACGACCAGCAAGCTACAGTGCTGGACACCCTATGCCAAACAACTAGCAAGACAGGAACACAGCCCCATCCATTAGCAGAGAGGCTGCCTAAAATCATAATAAGGCCACAGACACCCCAAAATACACCACCAGATGTGTACGTGCCCACCAGAAAGACAAGATCCAGCCTCATCCACCAGAACACAGGCACTAGTTCCCTCCACCAGGAAGTCTACACAACCCACTGAACCAACCTCAGCCACTGGGGACAGATACCAAAAACAACGGGAACTACAAACCTGCAGCCTGTGAAAAGGAGACCCCAAACACAGTAAGATAAGCAAAATGAGATGACAGAAAAATACACAGCAGATGAAGGAGCAGGGTCAAAACACACCAGACCTAACAAATGAAGAGGAAATAGGTAGTCTACCTGAAAAAGAATTCAGAATAATGATAGTAAGGATGATCCAAAATCTTGGAAATAGAATAGACAAAATGCAAGAAACATTTAACAAGGACGTAGAGGAACTAAAGAGGAACCAAGCAACGATGAAAAACACAATAAATGAAATTAAAAATACTCTAGATAGGATCAATAGCAGAATAACTGAGACAGAAGAAAGGATAAGTGACCTGGAAGATAAAATGGTGGAAATAACTACTGCAGAGCAGGATAAAGAAAAAAGAATGAAAAGAATTGAGGATAGTCTCAGAGACCTCTGGGAAAACATTAAATGCACCAACATTCGAATTATAGGGGTCCCAGAAGAAGAAGAGAAAAAGAAAGGGACTGAGAAAATATTTGAAGAGATTATAGTTGAAAACTTCCCTAATATGGGAAAGGAAATAGTTAATCAAGTCCTGGAAGCACAGAGAGTCCCATACAGGATAAACCCAAGGAAAAACACGCCACGACACATATTAATCAAACTGTCAAAAATTAAATATAAGGAAAACATATTAAAGGCAGCAAGGGAAAAACAACAAATAACTCACAAGGGAATCCCCATAAGGTTAACATCTGATCTTTCAGCAGAAACTCTGCAAGCCAGAAAGGAGTGGCAGGATATACTTAAAGTGATGAAGGAGAAAAACCTACAACCAAGATTACTCTACCCAGCAAGGATCTCATTCAGATTTGATGGAGAAATTAAAACCTTTACAGACAAGCAAAAGCTGAGAGAGTTCAGCACCACCAAACCAGCTTTACAACAAATGCTAAAGGAACTTCTCTAGGCAAGAAACACAAGAGAAGGAAAACACCTACAATAACAAAAGCAAAATATTTAAGAAAATGGGAATAGGAACATACATATCGATAATTACCTTAAATGTAAATGGATTAAATGCTCCCACCAAAAGACACAGACTGGTTGAATGGATACAAAAACAAGACCCATATATATGCTGTCTACAAGAGACCCACTTCAGACCTAGAGACACATACAGACTGAAAGTGAGGGGATGGAAAAAGATATTCCATGCAAATGGAAATCAAAAGAAAGCTGGAGTAGCAATTCTCATATCAGACAAAATAGACTTTAAAATAAAGACTATTACAAGAGACAAAGAAGGACACTATATAATGATCAAGGGATTGATCCAAGAGGAAGGTATAACAATTCTACATATTTATGCACCCAACATAGGAGCAGCTCAATACATAAGGCAAATACTAACAGCCATAAAAGGGGAAATTGACAGCAACACAATCATAGTAGGGGACTTTAACACCCCACTTTCACCAATGGACAGATCATCCAAAATGAAAATAAATAAGGAAACACAAGCTTTAAATGATACATTAAACAAGATGCACTTAATTGATATTTATAGGACATTCCACCCAAAAACAACAGAATACACATTTTTCTCAAGTGCTCATGGAACATTCTCCAGGATAGATTATATCTTGGGTCACAAATCAAGCCTTGGTAAATTTAAGAAAACTGAAATCGTATCAAGTATCTTTTCCGACCACAACACTATGAGACTAGATATCAATTACAGGAAAAGTTCTGTAAAAAATACAAACACATGGAGGCTACACAATACACTACTTAATAACGAAGTGATCACTGAAGAAATCAAAGGGGAAATCAAAAAATACCTAGAAACAAATGACAATGGAGACACGACGACCCAAAACCTATGGGACACAGCAAAAGCAGTGCTAAGAGGGAAATTTATAGCAATACAAGCCTACCTCAAGAAACAGGAAACATCTCGAATAAACAACCTAACCTTGCACCTGAAGCAATTAGAGAAAGAACAACAAAAATACCCCAAAGCTAGCAGAAGGAATGAAATCATAAAGATCAGATCAGAAATAAATGAAAAAGAAATGAAGGAAACAATAGCAAAAATCAATGAAACTAAAAGCTGGTTCTTTGAGAAGATAAACAAAATTGATAAACCATTAGCCAGACTCATCAAGAGAAAAAGGGAGAAGACTCAAATCAATAGAATTAGAAATGAAAAAGGAGAAATAACCACTGACACTGCAGAAATACAAAAGATCATGAGAGATTACTACAAGCAACTCTATGCCAATAAAATGGACAACCTGGAAGAAATGGACAGATTCTTAGAAATGCACAACCTGCCGAGACTGAACGAGGAAGAAATAGAAAATATGAACAGACCAATCACAAGCACTGAAATTGAAACTGTGATGAAAAATCTTCCAACAAACAAAAGCCCAGGACCAGATGGCTTCACAGGTGAATTCTATCAAACATTTAGAGAAGAGTTAACACCTATCCCTCTCAAACTCTTCCAAAATATTGCAGAGGGGGGAACACTCCCAAACTCATTCTACGAGGCCACCATCACCCTGATACCAAAACCAGACAAAGATGTCACAAAGAAAGAAAACTACAGGCCAATATCACTGATGAACATAGATGCAAAAATCCTCCACAAAATACTAGCAAACAGAATCCAACAGCACATTAAAAGGATCATACACCATGATCAAGTGGGGTTTATCCCAGGAATGCAAGGATTCTTCAATATACGCAAATCAATCAACGTGATACACCATATTAACAAATTGAAGGAGAAAAACCATATGATCATCTCAATAGATGCAGAGAAAGCTTTCGACAAAATTCAAGACCCATTTATGATAAAAACTCTCCAGAAAGTGGGCACAGAGGGAACTTTCCTCAACATAATAAAGGCCATATATGACAAACCCACAGCCAACATTGTCCTCAATGGTGAAAAACTGAAACCATTTCCACTAAGATCAGGAACAAGACAAGGTTGCCCACTCTCACCACTATTATTCAACATAGTTTTGGAAGTTTTAGCCACAGCAATCAGAGAAGAAAAAGAAATTAAAGGAAACCAAATCGGAAAAGAAGAAATAAAACTGTCACTGTTTGCAGATGACATGATATGGTATATAGAGAATCCTAAAGATGCTACCAGAAAACTCCTAGAGCTAATCAATGAATTTGGTAAAGTAGCAGGATACAAAATTAATGCACAGAAATCTCTTGCATTTCTATACACTAATGATGAAAAATCTGAAAAGGAAATTAAGAAAACACTCCCGTTTACCATTGCAGCAAAAAGAATAAAATATCTAGGAATAAACCTACCTAAGGAGACAAAAGACCTATATGCAGAAAATTATAGGCCAGTGATGAAAGAAATTAAAGATGATACAAATAGATGGAGAGATATACCATGTTCTTGGATTGGAAGAATCAACATTGTGAAAATGACTCTACTACCCAAAGCAATCTACAGATTCAATGCAATCCCTATCAAACTACCACTGGCATTTTTCACAGAACTAGAACAAAAAATTTCACAATTTGTATGGAAACACAAAAGACCCCGAATAGCCAAAGCAATCTTGAGAATGAAAAATGGAGCTGGGGGAATCAGGCTCCCTGACTTCAGACTATATTACAAAGCTACAGTAATCAAGCCAGTTTGGTTCTGGCACAAAAACAGAAATATAGATCAATGGAACAGGATAGAAAGCCCAGAGATAAACCCACACACATATGGTCACCTTATCTTTGATAAAGGAGGCAAGCATATACAGTGGAGAAAAGACAGCCTCTTCAATAAGTGGTGCTGGGAAAATTGGACAGATACATGTAAAAGTATGAAATTAGAACACTCCCTGACACCATGCACAAAAATAAACTCAAAATGGATTAAAGACCTAAGTGTAAGGCCAGACACTATCAAACTCTTAGAGGAAAACATAGGCAGAACACTCTATGACATAAATCACAGCAAGATTCTTTTTGACCCAGCTCCTACAGAAATGGAAATAAAAACACAAATAAACAAATGGGACCTAATGAAACTTAAAAGCTTTTGCACAGCAAAGGAAACCATAAACAAGACCAAAGGACAACCCTCAGAATGGGAGAAAATATTTGCAAATGAAGCAACTGACAAAGGATTAATCTCCAATATTTACAAGCAGCTCATGCAGCTCAATAACAAAAAAACAAACAACCCAATCCAAAAATGGGCAGAAGACCTAAATAGACATTTCTCCAAAGAAGATATACAGATTGCCAACAGACACATGAAAGAATGCTCAACATCATTAATCATTAGAGAAATGCAAATCAAAACTACAATGAGATATCATCTCACACCAGTCAGAATGGCCATCATCAAAAAATCTACAAACAATAAATGCTGGAGAGGGTGTGGAGGAAAGGGAACACTCTTGCACTGTTGGTGGGAATGTAAATTGATACAGCCACTATGGGGAACAGTATGGAGGTTCCTTAGAAAACTACAAATAGAACTACCATACGACCCAGCAATCCCACTACTGGGCATATACCCTGAGAAAACCATAGGTCAAAAAGAATCATGTACCAAAATGTTCATTGCAGCTCTGTTTACAATAGCCAGGACATGGAAGCAACCTAAGTGTCCATCATCGGATGAATGGATAAAGAAGATGTGGCACATATATACAATGGAATATTACTCAGCCATAAAAAGAAATGAAATGGAGGTATTTGTAATGAGGTGGATGGAGTTAGAGTCTGTCATACAGAGTGAAGTAAGTCAGAAAGAGAAAAACAAATACAGTATGCTATCACATATATATGGAATCTAAGGAAAAAAAAAAAAAGGCCATGAAGAACCTAGTGGCAAGACAGGAATAAAGACACAGACCTACTAGAGAATGGACTTGAGGATATGGGGAGGTGGAGCGGAGAGATGTGACAGGGTGAGAGAGTGTCATGGACATATATACACTACCAAATGTAAAATAGATAGCTAGTGGGAAGCAGCCGCATAGCACAGGGAGATCAGCTTGGTGCTTTGTGACTACCTAGAGGGGTGGGATGGGGAGGGTGGGAGGGAGGGAGATGCAAGAGGGAAGAGATATGGGAACATATGTATATGTATAACTGATTCACTTTGTTATAAAGCAGAAACTAACACACCATTGTAAAGTAATTATACTTCAATAAAGATGTTTTAAAATAAAAAAAGTATAAAAAAATAAGTGTGATTGAATCTATCACTTCACATGATGAGGTATCATCCAGAGAAACTGGACAAGGGAAAATGCTCCAGGAAGAGGGTTCAGCATGTGTGAAAGCTTAGAGACAAAATAAACATTTCAGTGCAAAGAAAATAAGATTGAAATGGCTGGATTGTACACAGTGATGTGGGGGAGTGGCAGGAAATGAGGCTGAGATGTAAAAGAAAGGAGATAAGAAAAGGCACTTAATCATATAGTTGTTCACTTTTCTTTTAATGAACACGTTTACAGGGGAGGTGATATAACTTAAGTTCAATGCCAAGGGCTCTGGTGTCAGACAATCAGGCTTTGAAATCTGGCTCTATCTCTCACAAGTTGTATGAATTAGGAAAGTAGTCTAAACTCTCTTAGCCTCAGTTTCCCCATTTCATAAATGAGGAGAATAAAAATACTCACTTCATGAGATTTTGTGAGGATTAAAAGGTAAATTCCACATAAAATATTCAGCACAAGCCTTAGGACATGAAAATGATGGATGGTGATGATGATGATGAATATGATGATGATGGAGACAATGATAGAAAATAATCTATGATGATATTGATGATGAGGGGGCCACACAAGGGTCACAGTGAATTTTCTGAAGAAAAGAGAAACTGCTGAAGCATTTTTTAAAAAAAATTTTTACTGGAGTATAGTTGCTTTACAATATTGTGTTAGTTTTTACTGTACAGCAAAGTGAATCAGCAATACATTTACATATATCCCCTCTTTTTTTGGATTTCCTTCCCATTTAGGTCACCACAGAGTATTGAGTAGAGTTCCCTGTGCTATACAGTAGGTTCTCATTAGTTATCTATTTTATACATAGTGTATATATGTGTATACACAGTAGTGTATACATGTCAATCCCAATTTCCTAATTCATCCCAACCTCCCTTTCCCCCTTGGTATTCATATGTTTGTTCTCTACATCTGTGTCTCTATCTCTGCTTTATAAATAAGATCATCTATACCATTTTTTTCAGATTCCACATGTATGCATTAATACACGATATTTGTTTTTCTCTTTCTGACTTACTTCACTCTGTGTGACAGTCTCTAGGTCCAACCACATCTCTACAAATGACCCAAT
Organism: Balaenoptera ricei; assembly: GCF_028023285.1. NCBI lineage: Eukaryota > Metazoa > Chordata > Mammalia > Artiodactyla > Balaenopteridae > Balaenoptera > Balaenoptera ricei. The sequence continues at coordinate 73,097,145 of NC_082648.1, forward strand.
TTCGTTCCTTTTTATGGCTGAGTAATATTCCATTGTATATATGTACCACAACTTCTTTATCCATTCCTCTGTTGATGGACATTTTGGTTGCTTCCTTGTCCTGGCTATTGTAAACAGTGCTGCAATGAACATTGGGGTGCATGTGTATTTTTGAATTATGGTTTCCTCTGGGTATATGCCCAGTAGTGGGATTTCTGGGTCATATGGTAGTTCTATTTTTAGTTTTTTAAGGAACCTCCATACTGCTCTCCATAGTGGATGTATCAATTTACATTCCCACCAACAATGCATGAGGGTGCCCTTTTCTCCACACCCTCTCCAGCATTTATTGTTTGTGGATTTTTTGATGATGGCCATTCTGACTGGTGTGAGGTAATACCTGATTGTAGTTTTGATTTGCATTTCCCTAATAATTAGCAATGTAGAGCATCTTTTCATGTGCCTGTTGGCCATCTGTATGCCTGAACCAAGTTTAAACCAAGACTTACATTACACTAGAAAGAAAAACAGTGGGCCAGTCAGATAATAAAACTGACTTCATTAAAAATGGAGAACTATTATCAAGTTTACATTTTGAAATAGCATTCTGATTAGTTAGAAGAATGCTTTTAAAGTTGAAAAGTGAATGCTGTAATCCCTGTTTGGATGATAAACTATGTAGTAGATGTCTTTGTGATCATCAGTTGGTATGTTTTATAAGGGGAGTTTTGTTTAATCACACAAATCAGTTGAATGGATGTCATCTCCAATATATAATGCAATAGTGATCATAAGAGAAAGACTTAATATGTATTTTAGCATATTTGTCAGATGCTGCTTTTTGCTACTTACATGTATTAACTCATTTAATCCTAACAACAACCTTATAGACAGTATTGTTATTCTCATTTTACACATGGAAAAATTGGAGCACATAGAAGTTCAGAAATTTGCCAAATTCACACAGCATACGGAGAAGCACAGATTTAAACCAGATACTCTGGATCCAAAACTTGTATCTTTAACCCCTGTGTGAAAAGTGCTATAATGGAGTAGTTTTTAGAGTACCTGGAGCTTAGCGAGCGCTACTATAATCTAAGAGGATATTAAGGAATCAAACAAAGAACTTTGGGGCAATAGGATAAAACACTATTTTAACAAAGTAGAAAGCACAAGAGGATAAAATTAGAGTAACTTAAAAAAGGAAAGGATATATCAGATAGATTTTAATGAATGAACTGGATATTTGTCTCCTTGATAACCAAACATAGACTACTTTACAGAAAAATCTGTAATGGTATTTATTTTTCCCTTTCCTCCCAATTAGATATAATTAACTAGATATGATTACTCCATTTCCTAAATGCCCTTGTATTTGCTAAACATATATAAAAATATGTTTATCCATCTCAAATAAATCTGCAATCAGCAACATTCTGATGGATTTCTATTATTCTTAAATAGAAATCTAAAATTCAGACTCCTTCCCATGGCCTCTCTGATTATATTCTTTCCTGCTGTGTATACACACACACACACACACACACACACACACACACACACACACACAGTACATGCCATTATCCAAGATACTCCTGGCATAATAGTTTTTGCTCTCCTCAAACACAAAAGGGTTCCACTGTTTCTTGGCTGGTATAATCTTCACCCAAATCTTACATTACCAGATCTATCTCACATGTTTGTTTGTCCACTTTCTACCCCATTTTAGAATATCCTTTAAGAGATATATGGTGCCTTTTTTTAGGGATGATAATTATTCTTTGCTAAAGACATTTCTTTTTTGGTTGAGAGAACTGTACCTGCTGTCTCACTCCTGGCCCTGCTACACTCCCCACCTCCTTTGACACTATCTGATGGTAATGAGTATCTCTCTTTCCTAGCAAGTGTCATAGATTCCATTTTACATGTGTTTCTATTATTATTGGTAAAATGATTACCAGTTTTAGGTCCCACAAAGAGCAGAGGCCCTGTTTGCTTTTATATTATAATACATCCTGTAGGAAATCAGAATATACCACCCCAACATATGCCACTTTTGAATATGGATTACTTTGAGCTGAAGGTAATTGAGAATCAACAGATTCAGAAAGAAGCCTTCTCAGGACTTCCCTTATGTGACTAAAAGCAGAAACTTCAGAGAAATGAGGACTGCCCTAAATCCTTTCGCTGGGAGATTTTATGGCCTTAAAGAAGATGGAGAATCAACACTAAGTCTTCACCAAAACAAACAAACAAACACAAACCCACAAAACAAACAAAAAAGCTTACTAAAATAGGCTTTACTTTCCATTAGTTTCCCCATATATCTACCCTCCTAGAAGCCCAAATTTCCCTTTCTTTGTCTAGTCCACAATTTATTGCCCTTTGTTAAAAATATAAGCTTCCAAGTCTAACCACTGCTTGGGGGTTCACTTCTTTTCTATGGAGGCTTCATGCATGTAAAAATAAAATAAATGGGCATATGCCTTTTATCCTTTTAATC